>NC_081169.1:31371288-31373788 GCF_012432095.1 Onychostoma macrolepis | reverse complement strand
TGCGCACACACACACATGCGGAGCAGTGGGCAGCCAATGATGCAGTTGGGGGTTCGGTGCTCAAGGGTCTCTCCGCAGTCGTGGTACTGAAGATGGAGAGAGAGAGTGCTAGTTATTCACTCCCCCCACCTACAAATCCCGCCGGATCTAAGACTCGAACCCGCGACCTTCAGGTTACAAGTCCGACTCTCTATCCATTAAGCCACGACTGCCCCCTGGCACATTTTAATATTGCAAATCGCTGATCCCACAAAGTTTTCTGAACATAAATTTGTCAGCTGGTGTTTGATGGGTGTTTTTGACACTGCAGGTCAAAGTTACACTGGATACTGTCACTGTGAGTCTGAGATGAGTTTGACCCTGCTGAAGTTCATCTCAGATTGTCTCAGATCACCTCAGCAGGGCTCGAAATTATCGTTTTTACTTGGTAGCACTGGTGCTCCCAACTTTAAAAAGTTAGGAGCACCAGCAAAAATTTTAGAGCACCCACCAAAAATTAATGAGCACCATAACTATGAATTATATATTAACAGATTTCATCTTTACATTCTTAACTTTAATGCAGATTGGTTAATATATTAGCTGTCAGTCACTCAGTCACTGCTTTCCGCTGTCGGGTGACAGGAAGCTATAACTACCGCTGAAGAAGAGAGAAAATGAAAAGAAACACTGACAGATTTATTTCGTAAACCACCGAAGTTAATCTGAGTTTGGTTAAACACAGAGAGAGAGCTCCTCTTTGGCGAGGGTTAGGATGGTGTATGCCTGTTAAATTTTACATTCAGCTCTGCAAATTGTGCAGAACGGCTGGCAGCTAGGGGTGTGCAATATTGACAAAATTATATCTCGATATTTTCTAGGATTTTATCGAGAACAAGAATTAGACGATATTTTGCTTGTGCTGATCTTAAGGACTACCGTGGACAGCTGATTTTGATATTCTTCATATTCTGTGTGGTGGTCAGTTCACAGCAGTGATAGAAATTAATCTTTTTCCAATAAGTTTAAATTGATTTTTACCTTTTATGGTCATTTTCACAATTAAGCCATTTTAGCCATTAGAGTAATAAGACATTTGGGCTGTTATCAAGCAAATGAAATTCATCTTTGAATTTGAATTTTGAATTTCTGAAGTGGCATTTAGATGCACTTACACCCTGCTTAATGCAGGACATGAATGCATTTAACCTGCAGTTACACATGCATATATAATGTTTTAATACTGGAAACATAAAACTTTGAATACTGATATTTGAAATTATTTTAAAAAAATTAAGATACTTAAAATTAAGATTGAACAGAATCTGTTGCAGGAATGACTCAAAGTCTGTTCACATCTCTGTGGTTAGATCAGTGTGCACAATAATGTGTCTTTGACCTTCATTATGTATGTTTTGATTATACTGTGTTGTAAATAAAATACAAATAATTTAAAAAACCCTTTTTTTCAATCTCCTCACATTCTCTCTTACCTGCCTCACAGTCACAGTCACACTGATGGGCCATTAGGGGCCATTAGGGGAGGGCCCTTTGTCTCTCAGGTGAGACTCACTTAATATTCATGGCCATTGCCACTCCCTCGCATATAGACCCTCGATCACAAAACATGTCTTGAAAATTTTAAATCAATATATTGTTTTCTGTGAATGAGTAAGCAGAATGATTTTCACATAATTTTGAAGTAAATATTCTAGCCTACAAGACTGATTACTCAAAAGTCTTGTTCAGGACTATTTAGTGTGGGTTTTATGGCCTTATTTCAGCTACATTTTTTTTCCCAAAACTTACAAACCACGCATAATATTTTTTTTCTAAAAAATGCAAACATGTACATCCATCTTGGTCACATATTATTGTAGCACAGTTTGTTCTGAATACAAAAAAAATTACATGTTGGTCAATAGTATGTTTTAAGTAGCTGAAATAAGCACAAATATCAGGGCATGTCAAAACATCTCAAGGGCCCCAAAATGACCTCAGACCCCAGAGGGTTAAATATGCAATTACAATCGCCAGCAGGTGGCATCAAGTCACTGTTAATAAGCGAGTCACTGCGATTGAACCGAATCATTTAAACGGTTGATTCGTTCAGGAACGAAACGAAACGTCGTCATGTTGCTCAGAAACGCGAAAGTGTGTGGCTTTGTTTGGAATTATTTTTGTTGTTGAAATAGAGCAAAAACAGGAAATATGGTGTCTACAACGTTAATATTAACTTCTTGTCTATTGAACTGTTGTATAAAATCAATATCACATTTGTAATCATGCTGATTTTTGGAGGAAAAAACGGCACTGTTCGTGTGACATTAACTATATGAAATGATATAAAGCCCCCATATCTTGAATTTTGTTATGCATTTTAATAGACTGAATCATGCAGTGAAAGCGCACGCGCACTAACTTAGTCTAACCTACTAACGTTAGACTTCATCACGTCATGTGTGCGTGCACTCTCTGTAGGTGTTTGGTTTGGTTTTTGCAATAAACTCGATGTCAAATC
>NC_081169.1:31126288-31366288 GCF_012432095.1 Onychostoma macrolepis | reverse complement strand
TCTCACTATGGGATACGCCCTTTCCTCGTATTCCTCAGAAGCCCAATTCCATTACGCCAGCCCCAATTGACCGGCAGACATGACATTGCGTCAGGGAGTGGCTCCCTCCCCTTGGTATAAAAGGAGCGACAATTTCATTGTGACATTCAAAACAAGAACACCTCTTCCTCGCTTCACACAACAAGGAGGGTGTTCTGGTGAGACACCTCACTTAATGCTATCAGAGAACCAGGGTTACGCAAGTAACCTATTGTTCTCTTTCAAGCATACGTTTCGGTGTTTCACTCTGGGATATCCTAACTCCCGTATTGCCAGATAGCCTGTCTCAAAGTCTCCTGCCAACCAAAGAAACTATTATAGGGCTGGTTAAGTCAACACTCAAGATCCAACGCTCAATATGGCATGTGCAAGCGTTTGAGCTGTAACATCAAGTTTATAAAACCTTGCAAATGTGTGCGGTGAGGACCAACTCGCCGCTTCACAGATATCTTGTAAAGTGACCACTTTAAAGAGAGCCCATGACGTCGACATTCCTCTCATTGAGTGAGCGTGTAAACCAGACGGAGGTGTAAGACCCTTACTGGAATATGCAAGAGAAATTGCCTCCACTATCCAGTGGGATAAACGCTGTTTAGTAATCGGCTTCCCCGTACTCGGCTTTGCCCAAGACACAAATAGCTGATCACACACTCTGGGAACCCTTTAGTTCTCTCCATGTAGATACGTAAAGCACGCACCAGACATAACTTATTCAGCCTTTTCTGTTCTGCTGAAGTAAAAGGCGATGAGTTAAAGACTCTTAACTCAAGAGAAATAATTGAATTGACCACCTTGGGCATAAAAGCAGGATTAGGTTTCAAAAGCACCCCTGCATGCCCTGGCATAAATTGCATACACGCTGAATTTCACTTATGCAATTTTCTGAAGCCAAAGCTAACAATAAACGACAATAATTTCAAGGCAGCCTTGTCTAGTGGCTCAAATGGAGTCACAGGAAGTGTATCAAGCACCAGAACCAGATCCCATGAAGGAGAAATCGGTTTTGAGACTGGTAAAGCACGACACGTGCCCTTCATAAACCAGCATACCAAAGGGTGCTGCTCAACAGTTTTGTTATCAAAACCTACATAGTAGGCAGATATCGCAGCCAGAAACACCTTTATGGTTGAGAATGCTTTACCCTGATCTATCTGATCCTGCAGAAAAGATCTGCCTCCGAACACTGAAAGGGGATTACGTGTCTAGCCGCACACCAACGTTCAAACATGCTCCATTTACATTCATAGAGTGACCGTGTGGACAGAGCCCTAGAATTCTCTATAGTTCTGATGACACTGTCTGGCAGACCAGCCGCATTCATATTTAGCCACTCACTGGCCAGGCCCACAGTGCCAGGTGTTCTGGATGAGGATGAAAAATCTTCCCCCCTGCCTGTGACAGCAGATCTCTGCGCAGCAGCAGGGACCATGCCTCTGCGTACAGCATATGTATGATCTGCGCCAGCCAATATTTCCCTGGCCACCGCGGAGCTACCAGTATCATTTTCAATCCCTCCCTCACTCTGTGAAGGGTTGGGAATATCAACGCTATCGGTGGGAATGCGTAAGGGAGAGTGCGAGGCCACTCGTGCGCCAGTGCATCTATTCCCAGAGGCGCGCTCTGATCCTTAAGAGAGAAGAACAGAGGGCATTGAGCATTGTCCTGCGACGCGAACAGATCCACTGTCGCTCTGCCGTATATGCTCTACATTTGATCGACCATTTCCGTGTTCAGCATCCACTCTCCATAAAGGGGATTTCCCCCGGACAGCAGATCTGACTGGCATTGTTCCACAAAATCAGTTTGCGTGCCAAAATGTGTAAGGGGAGTGATCTGAGACCTCCCTGTCTGTTTATGTAAGCCACAACTGTAGTGTTGTCTGTTCTCACGAGAACACGATGTCCTTTCAGAAAAGGAAGAAAATGCTTCAACGTTAGAAAGACAGCCAACATTTCCAAGTAGTTTATGTGGCAGTGGCTCAGATGGGGACCCTATCTCCCGTTCACAGCCCTGCCCTCCTGAATGCCCCCCCAGCCGGACAACGACGCGTCCATCGTTATGACCTTCCTGGCCTGGACAACGCCCATAGGTACCCCTTGCACCAGAAAGCACGGGCACCGCTAATGACGCTGACGTCACTCTCACTCTCCTCCGAGAGTGCCATAACGGGTCCAGTCTCAGAGAGGCTACCCAGCGTTGAAACTCTCTCATAAATAGTCTGCCTAAGGGAATGACTATTAGAGCTGAGGCCATCAGACCTGATAGTCTGAGGCATATGCGAAAAGAAACACTGTTCCCTTTCCGAAATTCGGCCAGGCATTGCGTAAATTTTAGTACTCTCTCCTCTGACAGTCGTGCTCTGAATGTCACTGAGTCCAGTAACAACCCCAGATACATTATTGACTGTCTGGGAACTAAAACACTCTTTTCGGTGTTTAATTTGAAACCCAGTTTCTGTAGATGTTCTAGGAGCATGGCTGTGTGATATCTCGCTTTGTGCTCCGACTGAGCTGTCACCAGCCAATCATCTATGTAGGTAGCGAGACAAACGCCTTTCTCCCTGAGCGGAGTTATGGCCGCTTCTGTACATTTCACGAATACCCTCGGGCTGAGGGACAGGCCGAAAGGAAGGACTAAATATTCGTATGCCACGCCAAGGAATGTAAACCTCAGAAATTTCCTGTGTGGTGGATATATTCTTATGTGAAAATATGCATCCTTCAGGTTGATTCAGGTAAACCAATCGTCTTGGCGCACCGATTTCAGAAGTGTAGAATGGGTGAGCATTCTGAACTTGTACTTTCTTAGGTACTTGTTCAGTGCACAAAGATCTAATATGGGAAGGAGAGCTCGAGTCCCTTTTTTCGGGACTAGGAAGTATCTTGAGTAAAACCTACTGTGACTTTCCTCGGGTGGAACCACTCTTATTGCCTTTTTGTTCAACAGGGAGGTAATCTCATCCTGAAGAACACGAATCCTCCCCGCTCCTGAGAATAAATTATTCCTTTGAACTGCGGGGGGGAAATGGCAAACTGCAGTCTGTAACCGTACTGTACTGTTCTCAGCACCCAACGGGACTGTGTGCATTCTCGCGCAATTCTGGCGCCATCGTGTGGCCGAATTGAAAACGAGTTTGTGGTCTGTACTGCGCATGCGCGCACACTTAGCGCTTGGACAGAGTTTACGTGGCTCACCACCTTCAGTAGAGCGATGACTCCCCGAGGTGGTGCTATGCTGTGTTCTGATAAAGTGTTTTGTAAACAGTGTAAACTTTATTGAACTTTGAGCATGTAAAGTGCTTGTGACTAGTGGGTGGGTGTGCACCACTGCATCATCTCTCGTTCTCTTCACTGCTCTACATCCTTGGCCCAACTTGGCTCTGGTTTCCCCACAGAACATCTGTAAACATCTGAATTCACTTTCTGCTGAACGCTGAACAACTGAGGGTCAGGGGCTAGCGAACTGGAGGGCTGTGAGCCCCCTTCCCTCAGGAAGACCCCCTCAAACGGCCTTTTTCTTTCTCCTCATCACCTGAGTAAGATGAGGAGCCAGCTAGTCCGTCTGAGCTGTTGCGGGCGGATAATTTTTCCTGGCCCAGGCAGGTTTCTGCTCTGGTGCGCCGCTCTGACCTGCTGCTGCATTCACACGCAGTCTCTGTCACCTAGGAATGTGAAAGCTGGGGGGTGGGCGAGCTGTAGCCTGCTCAAAGGTCTGCCGAGGAGGTGGCGGGGGCGCAATCTGCATCTTCCTTGGCATGCAGAGCTGCAAGGCCTCGTCATCCCTTTTCTTCTCCTTGCATCTCTTCTGCATCCGTGTCAGCGCTGAGCTCACAGGAACCGGGACTTTCGATCGCTATTTGGGCTTTAAATTTAAATTTAATTTTGTTTCAACCCAAGACATGCAGAGCAGGCCTGGCATGTGTCTTTGCATGAGATCTTGTTCCCGCATGAGCAAAGCCGTGGATCTCCCTCGCTAGCTAAGGTAGCCTGCATTGCTGCAGCCATAGTTGCGGTACTGAATGAATGACCCTACCAATGAGCTAGAGTGCCGATTGAGAGGTAGGCGAAAGCGACATGGTGGCCAGCAAATCGACTATAAGCACAGTACCAAAATGATAAGCCAGCAACCAGCGTGGAGACTAGTTGATGGCTATCTGAGTTGGGTAGGCTTCTGGTGTTAAGCGAGAAGAGGCTTTTGAATGTTGCATCTCTCCTTTTATACCAAGGGGAGGGAGCCACTCCCTGACGCAATGTCATGTCTGCTAGCCAATTGGGGCTGGCGTAATGGAATTGGGCTTCTGAGGAATACGCGGAAGGGGCGTAACCCCATAGTGAGACAACGAAGCGTATGCTTGAAAGAGAACGATTTTTAGTCTTAGGGCCAGATTTGCTAAACAGGGCATATTAGCATTAGAGTGCAATTCCATAAAAGCGCTGATTGGAGGGGAAAATTCTGCAGGTGATTTACTGACAATGCACACATAAAAAACACAGACGCAGCAGATCATTTCTATTAATGACCAGCACAATCTACCAAAAGCAGCGCAAATTACCGCCTGCTTTAAGACATGCTTTTTTCTGTAGGAGTAGGAAACTCCTACAAATGCATATTCAGTGAGGTGAGTCATAAAAATAACTGTCCACAGCTTTTCAGCGATAATTTCCCATTGTGTGTGTTTAGTAAATCCTGACAGTAGTTTTTTAACGTCAAATAAGGGTTTGCGCCGGTGCAAGCTCATAGTAAATCTGGCCCTTAGTGTTAAGAACATTTGGTTTCACTTTATTTCGATGGTCCCTTTAACACATTCTATTGACTATAAGTAATGTTGCACCTACATTTCTACTGACTCTCATTAGAGTGTTAGTAGTGTATTAGTTGACTGGTAGGGTTAGGGTTAGATTAAGTTGACACGTTCTTGCAAAGTTACTTATAGTCAGTAGAATATCTGTTGGGAGAGCAACACAATAAGGAGTTAGTAGATATGAAGCAGACAGTCTACTAATACTCTTATGAGAGTTTGTTGACATGTAGTTGCAACATTACTTAGTGTCAACAGAATGTTCAAAAGGGACCATCAAAATAAAGTGTTACCGAACATTTTATAAATCTAAAGAACTTTCCTCTGTAAAGAACCTTTTGTACAGTGGAAAGATAAAGAAGCTTTATTAGAAGGCAATTATTTTCATTTTTGTTTCGTTTTATATTTATTTCAGCTTTATTTGAGTTAGCAGTGATGATCTGTGGTAGTTTTAGGCAGGAATAGCAGCAGGTTCTGGCTCAGGCCTGCAGTTTGTCTCGTCCATCCGTCTGTATCTGTGTCAATAATTCAGTGTCTGCAGAAGAGCTCAAACTTCAGAGAAACCAGACAGAATGAAGCGGAGCTCTGTGACATCAGCATCAGCACATGCCTCAGATTCAGGGTTATTGAGCAAATCCTGCAGATATTCAGTGAAGAGAAGTGTGCACGTGTGTGTGTGCGTGCGTGCGTGTGTGCGTGCGTGTGTGTGTGTGTGAACACAAATTTGTACAATGACAAGGGTATGACAGGTATTACAAGGAGAAGGTGACTTATGAGGACATTACCCCACTTTTGAAAAGGCTTATAAATCATGCAGAATTAGTTTTTTTTTTTTTTTGAGAAAGTAAAAATGCACAAAGTCTCCTGTAAAGGGTAGGTTTAGATGTAGGGTTGGTGTAGGGTGATAGAAAATACAGTTTGTACAGTATAAAAACCATTACGCCTATGGAGAGTCCCTACAATTCACAAAAACAAACATGTGTGTGTGTTTCATGATTGTTCCTCAGACTCTCACTGAAGTTGTGCTTTATGTGTAAATTTTCTAGATCTTATGGCCATTGCACACCGAGTCCGAAATTTTCGCACGTTAAAAAACAATTACGACCTCAGGTTATGTCAATCATATTTACACACTGCCTCCGAAACTTTCATCCGTCATAAAAAAAAAATTCCGATCAGGTTAGATTTTCTGTGGTTTTCGCTTCCATAGCAAGCATTTTGAGAGGTGTTTTGACAATTCAGAGCCACAAGCGAACACCAAAATCCAGAATGGCGATTGTCAAGTTCATCCACTTCGTCTCGCAGCACAAAGCACTGTATATAGATCCTTGCACACTGAGTTCACAGAAATTGGTGGTCGTCTTTTTAATGTGTGGCTCTAGTATCGCTAGCAAAGCATCAAAATGAGCCACTGACATCCTGAAGTACACTTTACTGTTTTGAATGTTCCTCTAATGATCAAGTAAAGAACACTGAAACTGTCCTTGACAAAAGCAGTGTGTCAGTGGACCAGAGACCAGCGGAAAAAGAAGAAAATCAGCAAAAACATGACAAACAGAAATAAAGCACCAGAATTCATCATCATCGCTCTGTTCTGCCTGAAATAGTTTCTCGTGGTGTTGTTTGGTTTGAGACCGTGAAGCCCTCTGTGGTTGAGTTGGCTGCGATGTGAAGTCGTGCTGATGATGGAGCAGTTTGCGTCGTAACAGCAGCTCAGATCTCACAGATATTGTTTAATGGATCTCTCTCTGCATCAGCAGAGTTTTATCATCTTCACAAAACTTCTGGCTTTATTGTTGTTTGAATTTTCAGATGTTGACCTCAGGTCCAGTATCAGACCCAGAGCTTCATCATCTTATGATTGTTAAACTATAACCTCTGTGCTTTGTAGAGTATAAAACAGTTGTTTATTGTTGTTAAAGTACTGCAGTATTTCAGGCCTGTCACATTACGTCAAAATTCAACATTGCAATTTGTACAGATAACTGAATATATTATATTATATAACTTGTGACATTTCTTTCTCAAATCATATTTTGTTGCTGTGAAGCGTGAGATCAAACACTTTAATGATGTATGAAGTGAGAGACTCACACCATTGATCTGAACTGTAGATCCTCCATTTATTCAGACAATACTTATATTAAAATAGTTTTAAAGACTACACATTGATGCCATGATAATTCATGTGTCATTAGTTATACCTGTGTAAATGTAATGCTGATGAATAAGGACGTGCAATCTGGCTGTTATTCCATTAAAAACATTTCAATCATGACAACTCTCTGAAGATTTTAGCATGGTGATGGATATGACAATGTTAATGTATTTGGTATTGGCGGAACAGATCTGCTACACTGCTGCTGAATTGTTGCTGCTGTTGATTATTGCTGTAGTTGTAGATTATTGCTGCTGCTGCAAGCAAGTACAAGAACTTGCTACTACCAATGCATACGGCGATACGGTGCCGTGAGTATTTAAGACATACTGCTGCTGCACAAATAGCATATAAAATAACCCCCCCCAACAAAGCTGTAAGAAGAAAACAAAACAATTAATTTTGTATGCTGCTGCTATACAATAATATGCTTAAAATAATCCCTATATGCAGAAGGAATATAAAACACCCTAAAACAAGCAGATCTATTGCCAAGACATATGTACTGCTGCTGCTCCGGAGAGCCGTGAGACCGTGTGTTTTGTGAGCCTGGGCCAGTTTTGCCGAATGGCTTAACGCTAGTGAACTGTTGCTGTGTGTACCTGATCGGTTGACCAGATAGCTTAAACCAGTGACCTGAGTTAAATGTGTTTCTGGGCTAATGGAACCCAGATAAATTAACTAGTGGCTTAACAATGTGAACCTGGGTAATGTACCCTTAGGTTTATTTAACTAATGACCTAAATAACTATGTGAGTCTGAGCCAATAGCTCAAACGTACCTAGGTAGAAACGTGCACTGTGTGTGTCGTTAACAAACAGGAATCACACTGTAGGCTGAAAGATGAAGTAACCCCCAGCAACCACCTGACTCGGGCTCGGGCGGCCTGAGCAAATCATTTTACATTTGTCATTCAGGTTGTATTTTTATTTTTATTTATTTATTTATTTTTTCTGTAACGTTCATCAATGTTACTGCAATGGAAATACTTACCTTTAACTTATTAATAAGCTAACAAAATATTTGTCGAAAGAATAAATCACTGTACACCCTGTAGTTGTGGTGTAATATGCCCAGGACTAATTCTGCTTCAAAAGCAGCTGCTCATTTATTTTGATAATTTGAAATATTTATATTGCATATTAAGAATAATAATGCTTGCATTGTATGAACACATCATTGCTAAATGCATGGCTCGTTCCAAGATGGTCTTGAGCAAGACACTGTGACTTTATTTAAATGCAGTTGTCTGCTTTTATATTAATTGTTTCCCAATTAAAATGCACAAGAGACTGAACTGCTGAGAGCTCCGTTAAGGCATATAGGTAGCTAGGCAAAAGCCTATTTACTCTACAGCGGCACAACATGACAAAGTCAATAGACCCGTAACGATAGGTAAAGCTGTCAACAATGTATGCAGTGCTATACGCCCAACGCAACAAAACTTCTGCTACTGCTGCTATTGATCATATTCACTAACATTTGAAAACCAGTTGAAGTACATGCTGTTGCTGTTATGATATTCACAATGTTATAGGAATTTACTGTGCGAGCTGTTGTGGTTGTAATATTTACTCCGAATTAGTGAAGCATAATCTACAGCTGCTGCACGTTTCTCTATTTTTTTCTTTTCTTTTTTTTTGAACAAAGTAATAAATGCCTATTGCACGTTAAAGAGTTAATTTACTAAAATCACTAAAATTTCATGCAACTAAAATACTTTCTGCTGCCGCTGCTATATTAGCAACAATAATATGACTTGCTATAGGCAGATAGCATGCTGCTGCTATTATTATTTCTAACCTTGCATCTGAATTTGCTATGCATGCTATAAAATTTGCTAACATTGCGATCTGAATAGCTATGCATACTGCTGAACAAAAGTACTTAGATTTGCTACTGCCCCTTTATTAAATAACCAACCAGAGTTCTATAAACCCTGTTGAATTGAATTGAATAGCAAAGTAATAGAATGCCTATTTCACCTAAATGTTCACTACCCTCCAAACGTTATCTTATCACTAAAATTTCATGCAAGAAAATGCACTTTCTGCTGCCGCTGCTATAATAGCAACAATGATAATTGGATTGCCATGCAGACTGCTGCTAATATTATTTCTAACATTGCGTCTGAATTTTGCTATGCATGCTGCTGCTATTAAATTCACTACATACGATCTGAATAACTATGCATACTGCTACACAAAGGAACTAAGAATTGCTATAAGCCCCTTTTAAATGAAACGCAAATGATGCCTATTCGCTTGAAGATTTCACATACCATCCATTTTAATATACTGAAACTTCAGCAATTGTAAAATCGCTTTGCATAAAGCATCTGCAAAATGAATAAATGTAAATGTAACTACAGTCTACCTACTGCTGCTCCAACTAAACACATAATTTGATTTGCTATGCATACTGCTAATAATAATTTGCTAATAACGCAATCTGAAATACTATGGATACTGCTGCTACACTCCATGAAAGTACTATAATTGCTGTAAGCCCAACTAAATACATGAATTAAATTCCAGTTTAAGAGTGCCTTGCTATTAGCTACATTGTACATGGGCTACTGATTGGAAATGATTTATTATTAGTAGTATCTTTATATTCTAAACGAATTCATAATTAATTATCTTTAAATAATCACTAAACACGACTTTCATAATAAACTCTTCACTATCACTGAACAAAGGTAACGAATGAAATAGAGATGTGGCTCCTTTAAGAATGAGCGCTCCCTCTTCTGAACTGCATTGCAATGCAGCAGGAATACATGTATGAGCGGGTGTATAATTTTCTGTTGCTCGTCAAGTTGTTATGGTTAAATAGGTAAGGCTGTTGACGGTGTGACGTTTATGAAAGACAGTTATACGGGTTCACCTCGACTTAAAACTGTGAAACGCCAACTGTAAACGACCCCACTAGTGAGGGGTGCATCTGAAAGCAATCTGTTCGCAATTAATGTAGAAATTAAGCCCACAGAAGATATTAAAAGCAATGGAGATTTCAGGCAAATAAGGTTTGGTTTGGTTTATTAATTTATATAGCACTACTAAAAGAACCACAATGGTTACCCACAGTGCTTTACATAAAAACAAACAACCGAGACACCATAACACAACACATAGACCATCCTAACAATCACATATGTCCTACTATATGATTTAACTCGCATAAACTGCCACCTCCGAATGAGCTTGCAACAGTTTCTTAAACATTGACAGAGGTTTAGCAGACCTAATATGTAGCAGCAATTCATTCCACAATCTCGGCCCCATTACTGCAAAAGCTCTATCGCCTTTTTGATGACGTATTGTTTTGGGCACTACCAGAAGTTTATGATTTTCTGAGTGCAAGGCTCTCAGAGGGTTATAGGGGATCAAAAGATTTGTAAGGTACATAGGTGCTTGATTGTGTAAAGATTTATATACAAAAATTACAATTTTGTATCTAACTCTAAAACAGACAGGGAGCCAGCGCAATTTTTTAAGTATCAGAGAGATGGAATCATATTTCTTTACCCATTTTAGGAGCCTCGCCGCCGCATTCTGAACTGATTGTAATCGAGCCAAGGATGCGGCAGAGATGCCCCTGTACAGCGAATTACAAAGATCCAGACGTGATAAAACAAATATATGAATAATTCTTTCAAAGTCGACATTTGGCAAAAATGTTTGGTTTTAGCAAGAAGGCGCAGGTTATAAAAACATGCACATACCACGGAATTGATTTGCTTTTCCATTTTTAGATTGTCATCAATATGAAAATCTAAATCTCTTACAGATGATTTAAAATATGCTGCCAGTGGGCTTGACTCTAGAAGTCATTTAGTTAAATCTTTTGGTTGGCCAAAAACAATGACCTCAGTCTTTTCTTCATTTAGCATTAAAAATGTTTTTGCCATCCAATTTTTAATATCGTTTAAACATGCTAAAAGTGAATCCAGAGATTTTGTTGGGTGTTTTAGTGGCAAGTAAAGTTGGGTATCGTTGGCATAGCAATGGAATGATATTCCATGCTTTCTAAGGATACTACCTTGGGGGAGCAGATATAGGGAAAACAGTGTAGGGGAGAGAATTGATCCCTGAGGGGCAATCCCCAATTCACTTTTCCGTTCTAAAACCGCGACGCTTGACGTTGTATTCTCACATACATGAACCAGGAAACTGCTTGCTGCTGCTGCTAATGCTACTGCTGTTATATGAACAATACATGATTAGTCATTACTCCTCACGTGAATACCCTGCTCGTAGTTTTACAACTTGTATGTTTTCCAGTTTAAAAATGTAAATCTGACGAATGCAATAATGCACTGAAATCAGAGTGAAGACTGTTTACTTATCTAGCTGTTGAGCGTCAGAGAACTCTGAAAGAGCGCCGCAGGAATCTCAGGTGAATACTAGCCCGCTGTATAAATGCAAGGCAGTAAGCTCATGAACCAATCAGCTTGTGCCAAGTCGTTCAACTCTCTGAATATCATCAGTTACGTTAACAACCCGTCAGCTTGTGCCATCTAGAGTTTCATGACTGAACTGTATTATTTCAATTGAAAATTATTTGGATAATTACTATGTTTTATGATGCAAGAGCCAATCGATAATGGAAATCATCCACAGCGAAGTCCGTGATCGATCAGTCGTGTGTGTGAGGATCACAGAGGATCTGATGAAGACGCTCAGAGAATAACCTGCGTTTGATTGTTATATTCCCGCGTCTCTGTTAAACTTCACTGAGCGATGACTGTAATCATGATGTTGGGTGTTGGACATTACATTTAGCTTTTAAATTGACAATATTTTATAGAAATTCTACAAGTGATATTTTATGTAACTGTATTTGGGATTATAACATTATGTAATATAATCTTTTAAGTCAAGTCACATTTATTTCTATAGTGCTTTATACAGTACAGATTGTGTCAAAGCAGCTTTACAGTGTCAGCAGGAGGATAGTTTGTCAATAATGCAAGAGGACAATAATAAAGACTCGTTTTCCCACTAAATCAGTTCATTGATGATTGAGTGATGTCATCATGCAGTATTTAAAATGTTACTATTTGTTTCAGAACATTCAAAAGTAGCATTGCCATAATGTTTACAAAATGATAAAAATGTTCCCTTTGCATAACCAAAACAAAAACAGGATGTTTTAAATGTTTAGAGAACATTCAGAAATAATATTTTCATAACTTAACAGGAATGTTGTCAGAACATATATTTGTCAGCCGGGGATTTGAACTGATCTGCTGCAAACACACACTAACCTGTTCAAGATCCAGTAACTGCTGGCGTTTACTGTTTGACATGATGATGAGTGAGCGCTGGTCTGGAGCAGTCATTCACGTCTCTTCATGTCGTAATGAAGCTTGTGTTCGTCAGTAGTTCAGCAGGAATCACTGCGTCTCTGCAGGTCTCACCAGCAGCTGCTCTCATCTCACTTCAGTCTCCTTTAAAAGAGAAACAGCTTCATCTGTGAGTGTGAGTCCACCGAGCCCTGAGAGACACACGTCTGAACACGCCTGTGTGTGTGTGTGTGTGTGTGTGTGTCTGTAAGGGGTAGGGTTAGGGTTGGTGTAGGGCAATAGCACATACAGTAAGTACAGTATAAAAACCATTACGCCTATGGAGAGTCCCCACAAGGATAGCAAACCAGACGTGTGTGTGTGTGTGTGTAACAGAGCCTGAGCTGATTAAACTCATACAGAGACTGCAGCTCCGTCTGTCTGTCTGTCTCTCACTGCCTCAGCAAATCTCCTGTCTGTCTCATTAGTGTCTGACACACTGGCTCCCTCAGGCGAGCCCACAGCGAGTGTCCAGCACACACACACACACACACACGCTGAGCTGCCCGTCAGAGAGAGACAGACGGCGCTGTTGTCCTGCTGAAGAGACAGACAGACAGACAGAGAGAGACGGAGTCTGACAGCTGCTGGTTAACAGAGTCTCTCAGCGGTTTAATTGGAGGAAACTCAGTGTGAGCGAGTGGAGATCAGCCAGAATCATGGACAGAAAGTCCTGCATGTGCAGCTCACACACTCTCACACACACTGGCTTTGATTAAGTCCTCGTGAACGAGAATGAACACGTCATTCGTAGAGCTTCACGTTCGAAAGCAAGGAAGCAATGACGATATGAATGAAACCTGCAGTGAGACTCTCTGTTAAAACTCATTCCCATCCGTTTATGAAGATTTCAGTGAATACACACTGTAAAAAATGATTTTCCACCTTTACGACTAAAACGAAGATTATTGAGTTTTTTTTTACAAGAAAATACTATTTCAGTCTTTCTACTTAAAAATTTTACATTTAAAGGAATAGTTCAGCCAAAAATGAAAATGCACTCACCCTCAGTTCATCTGAGATCAGGATGAGTGTGTTTCTTCATCAGGTTTGTAGAAATGTGTCTCTGCATCAGTGTCTCAGCAATGGATGCTCTGCAGTGAATGGGTGCCGTCAGAATGAGAGTCTGATAAAAACATCACAATAATCCACAGCACTCCAGTCCATCAGTTAACATCTGGAGAAGACAAAAGCTGAAACATCCAGCATTAAGACGTTTTTAACTCAAATACATAGAGTTCATAATCCATAATAACGCTTCCTCCAGTGAAAAAGTGCTCTGGTCTGAATCAGGAGAGAAATCTGCAGATCAAGCAGCGTTTACAAGCCAAAACAGATTTGTTTTTTTAACAAACACACAGCTTTTGTCTTCTCCAGATGTTAACTGATGGACTGGAGTGCTGTGGATTAT
The DNA here is from genome assembly GCF_012432095.1 of Onychostoma macrolepis. Taxonomy (NCBI): domain Eukaryota; kingdom Metazoa; phylum Chordata; class Actinopteri; order Cypriniformes; family Cyprinidae; genus Onychostoma; species Onychostoma macrolepis. Next base: position 31,352,532 of record NC_081169.1, on the reverse strand, counting down.
TGTGGTGTTTTTATCAGACTCTCATTCTGACGGCACCCATTCACTGCAGAGCATCCATTGCTGAGACACTGATGCAGAGACACATTTCTACAAACCTGATGAAGAAACAAACCCATTCTGATCTCAGATGAGCACATTTTCATTTTTGGCTGAACTATTCCTTTAACTCAGTGTGTTGCTTGTCATTTCTTTGTATTTATTTGTGAATTTACCAGCAATTTCTGAGTGAAAATGTTTTTTTTCCCCTCAGTGTGGTGACATCTGAAGGTTGTTTGTCACTCACACACATGACAGGCTCAAGTCTAGTTAAAGGATGACATGAGTGTATCTGGACCCGTCTGGATGTGTGATAATAACCCCAAGCTGTCTGTCTCTCTGTCAGGTGTTATGTGGACGATAAGGTGTCGAAGGTGGCCTGGTTGAACCGCTCAAACATCATCTTCGCGGGTGAGGATAAGTGGTCTCTGGACCCGCGGGTGGAGCTGGTGACTCAGGGTCAGCTGGAGTACAGTCTGCGGATACAGAAGGTGGATGTGTTCGACGAGGGGCCGTACACCTGCTCCATCCAGACCAAACAGCAGCCCAAGACGTCACAGGTCTATCTCATCGTTCAAGGTGAGCACCGTGTGATTGACAGGCCGTCAGACCAATGACAGCTCGTCTTCTGTTGCTCCTCCCACTCACTCCATCACTCAGATCAGACCTGATGATGAGCTGCTTGAGCGAGTGAGCGGTTTGGCAAAAATACTATATCACAATGTTTTCAGGCAGGATCACGCTCCGCAATCTTCTCACGATTCTTTGTTAGTTTCTAAGACTCTTTTGAGAGTTACGGAGCAGCACAGTTTATAATCTCACTGTTTAAGCTCTGCTTGGGAACAAAACAAAAGAAAAATGAGTGACAGACCATTCAGTCAAAGAAGAGGTGGGTGATATCACCAAAATATTATCTAGCTTTGCTTTATTTCATTACTTTATCCTTGTTATTAAATTAAGATGAAAGATGCAAGCATTATGGCAAATGCAGTATAAGAGCGATGCAGATGAAATAACCGGCTTTAATTTTCCAGAGACTGTAGGTCTGTTAAACAGCAGCATTCAAGAATAATCAAATGTAAAGATAAAACACTGCACAGTCTTCACTGTATTATTCAGTCCACAGCAGTGAGAGATTTACTCTCTTTTGCTGTTTGATTGACATTACAGTTTCTTTCAGCTGCTTACACACACAATCTTTACTTTCACACAGTTTCTGAAAGCTGTCACTCAAACAGCAGAAGCACACACCAAATCTGCAAAACATACACTAATTCTCAGATTTTGACTCAGTTTTCAATTTCATAAAACACTTTTTGTAAAACACAACACACAGTTCTCTATGCAACACACACAAATCTAACAGGAATAAATATTATGGCAAAGGTGTTTGTTTTTGAGATGTGTTTGTGATATTTTGAATGCAGTGCTTCATTTTGCAAGAGATGTGAGGTATTTTGCATTTTGTGTGCAATTCTTGGATTTGTGTGTAAAGTTTTGAAAAAAAAGAGGCAAAGTTTTGAAAATGTGTGCAAGCAGCTGAAAACAACTGTAAAAACACAGACTGTCACTTTAAGACTGAATGCATGGATCCAGTGTATGACACACGTCTGATGTTCTGTTTACATTTGCTGCATGATAATGGTTAAACTGTTCATCACGATTCACTCAAAAATGATCACAAATATTGTCATTTTAGAATTGTTTATATTTCATCAGAATTATAGCACAAATCAAGACAACATCAACATGGTTTGCCGGCATATTTAGACGCAGCAAAAAGTGCAAACGACCGCGTGAAAGAAAATAGACTGGCTGTATGACTATAATTAAAATAATAAAATTTATATTAAAAAAGAAAAATTTAATATTAGCAAAGTAAATAATATAAGTATTTTTTTAAGTTTACTATAAAATAATTGTATTTTTATTTAATACTCCCTTTTTATTTTAAAATATAATAGTATTATCACACTTTATGATTTTGTTTATTATTGTATTTTATAAAAACTAAATACATAAGTGCAACAATATTATCACTATTATTAATAAAATTTTTTCTAGTTATATTTACAGTTGTTTTCAGCTGCTTGCACACATTTTCAAAACTTTGCCTCTTTTTTTCAAAACTTTACACACAAATCCAAGAATTGCACACAAAATGCAAAATGCCTCACATTCAATTCAATTCAACTCAGGTTTATTAGTATAGTGCTTTTCATGATGCAAATCGTTGCAAAGCAGCTTTACAGAAAATTAAAGTTTGTACACTATATTTAGTAGTAGCGTATCAGTGGTGTCTATCTCCAGCTGATGTCTGTATGGCAGAAATGTACAGTAAAATCAAGCGGTCAGTTAATGATGTAATCAAACAGACGGTGAACTCTATTAACAGCAATGATTATATGTTGCAATCAAACTCATAGCAAAATTTGGTAGTTCTGTATGTTGTCTGAGGGTCAGCATCACATCTCTTGCAAAATGAAGCACTGCATTCAAAATATCACAAACACATCTCAAAAGCAAACACCTTTGCCATAATATTAATTCCTGTTAGATTTGTGTGTGTTGCATAGAGAACTGTGTGTTGTGTTTTGCAAAAAGTGTTTTATGAAATTGAAAACTGAGTCAAAATCTGAGAATCCGTGTCTGGTTTTGTAGATCTGAGTGTGCTTCTGCTGTTTGAGTGACAGCTTTCAGAAACTGTGTGAAAGTAAAGATTCTGTGTGTAAGCAGCTGAAAAACACTGTAATGGCTCACACTGTGTGCAGCACGAGAACCAAACCAAACCTCAAGGTGCTCTTATGTTCTCTCTGATCATCACACACTGCTTGTTAGTAGTGCGTCTGAAGACTAGTTGACCAGCACGTGTTGATCTAGAGCGAGTCTAACGGTGCTGATCGCCGGTGTTTCTCAGGCTCGTTGTGTGTGTCGTCAGTGCAGTGTTTCTCGGTGTGTGTTTAGCGCTGCATGTTTCTGGAGTGGACGTTCTCGAACTGCTAATTAACTGTGTGCTTGTTATTTAATCCAGGCGTGTTAACGTTTTTACCCAGCGTTCATTTCACACTTGTTCCTCTGTCTTAGAGTTAGGACAGAAATACTCTCACCTGCTGTCAGATGTGAGTTCAGAGTGTGTTTGCAGTGAAAGTGTATGCAGTGTGTGTGAAACACTGGGAGGATCTGCTGCGTCTCTCATAACACATGCATGAGACACTCAGATATATCTGACCCTGCAGCACAGAAGCAGTCATAAGCAGCAGCTATATTTGTAGCAATAGCCAACAATACATTGTATGGGTCAAAATTATCCATTTTTCTTTTATGACAAAAATCATTAGGATATTAAGTAAAGATCATGTTCCATGAAGATATTTTGTAAATTTCCTACCGTAAATATATCAAAACTTCATTTTTGATTAGTAATATGCATTGCTAAGAACTTCATTTGAACAACTTTACAACTTGGACAACATTTTTTTGCTCCCTCAGATTCCAGATTTTCAAATAGTTGTATCTCAGCTGAATATTGTCCAACAAACCATACATCAATGGAGAGATTATTTATTCAGCTTTCAGATGATGTATAGATGACCCTTGACTGGGTGCTGATGCTGTGTGAAAGCGCTCATGAAGCACACTGTGAGCTGCTGCTGCTGCTGATGATGATGATGCTGCTCTTCACACGCAGTAACACATGCTCCGGCGCTCGAGCTCACACTGCGGTGTTCTGCTGCTCTGCTGTCGCTCGCGTCTGAGGTGTTTTTGGCGAAGCGCAGGCCAGATTTATGCGGGAGGAGAAAAAGGCCCGCTCTTGTTTTCTATGCAGGAACATGTTCATTAGTCTTTGGTATTGTATGCTGCAGTTTTGTTTTTGCAAAATCATAAATCTTTATACAATTAGAGAGGATCCACTTGGCTGTGCAAGTTTCCCTCAAGATTAATACGAGCAGCTCTGCAGCGCAGCACAAAATAAAAGACGCCTCCTGACAAAATAAATTACAGGCAAATGTCGTTCATCTTCAGGATCGATCAGACTCTGGAGGGTTATTGTTCTGCTGTGCAGCTCAGACAGAAGCAAGCGTGGCTCTGTTGGGCCGCAGACTGAAGAGGGTCTGGAGCTGGTTTTGATTGTGAATGCGGTGTGATGATGTTCATATAAAATGAGTAAAAGTGTAATATTGATGAAGGAGCGAGAGCAGCATGAGCTCACTGTATCTTCATTATGATGATGTCTGTCTGCTGATGCTTGTGCCGCTTACGGTCTGAAATATACTCGTGAGGGAATACATGAATATTGCTGCTTAGTTCAAAATATTCTGCAGAACAAATATTCCTCGTCTGTGAGTGAATGTAAGAACATAAACTCACGGAGGATTGAGGCGTCTTTATTACGTCACTGGATGAATTTCTTTTTTTTTTTTGTTTCCATGGTAACAGCGCTTTCTCTGATTGGTGGATCTCTCTTCAGGATTATGGGTAGTTTTGTTATGAACTGATTTTAATATGTGAAGCATTAGTGGTTCTCTGTCATTCGTTTGACTAGCATTGCTTTTTTGGTTCAGTATAGTTGGTGAATGTGTGTGTGTGTGTGTGAGAGAGAGTGTGTGTGTGTGTGTGTGTGTGTGAGAGAGTGTGTGTGTGTGTGTGTGTGTGTGTGTGTGTGTGTGTGTGAGAGAGAGAGTGTGTGTGTGTGTGTGTGAGAGAGTGAGTGTGTGTGTGTGTGTGTGTGTGAGAGAGAGTGTGTGTGTGTGTGTGTGTGAGTGAGAGAGAGTGAGTGTGTGTGTGTGTGTGTGTGTTTTGTGAAAAGTCAGGACATAGATGTGTATAATGACGAGGGTATGGCAGGTATTACAAGGTGAAGGTGGCATCTCAGGACATTGACCCATGTCCCCACTTTTCAAAACGCTTATAAATCACTCAGAATGAGGTTTTTTTGGGGAAAGTTGAAATGCACAGTCTCCTGTAAGGGGTAGGTTTAGGTGTAGGGTTGGTGTAGGACAATAGCACATACAGTAAGTACAGTATAAAAACCATTACACCTATGGGATGTCCCCACTTTTCACAAAAACGAACGTGTGTGTGTGTGTGTGTCTCTGTGTGTGTGTGTGTGTGTGTGTGTGTGTGTGTGTGTGTGTGTGTCTGTGTGTGTGTGTGTGTGTGTGTGTGTGTGTGTGTGTGTGTGTGTGTCTGTGTGTGTGTGTGTGTGTGTGTGTGTGTGTGTGTGTGTGTGTGTGTGTGTGTGTGTGTGTGTGTGTCTGTGTGTGTGTGTGTGTGTGTGTGTGTGTGTGTGTGTGTGTGTGTGTGTGTGTCTGTGTGTGTGTGGTGCAGGTATATCAGTTCCTCTGTGTGTTTGACGTGTTGAGATAGTTAGAAACATTAACCCTGGTTAATACCTTATCACCTGACCTCTGACCTGTGACCTGTGACCTCTGACCCTGCTGTTTATATCACTGATTGGTAAGTTGCAGTAGGCGACTGTTTTCTGAAGGGAGCAGCTCTTTTCTTCTGTGTTTGTATTGGGTCAAATATTTTTAGCAGACTGAGATATTTACCAGCTTAGAATTCGTCTTTGTCCTGCTTCATGTCTGGAGGAGTGTGGTGCAGATCTCAGCTGGTCTTCGGCGGCTCGAGATCAGACGGTTTTTCAGGTCCCTGGCTTACTATTGTAAATGAACTATAATTCACGAGCGCTATAATAATGCACCAGCCCTAATTCAGAGTACTGTAGAACAGCAGATGCTGTTAGTTCTGTTTAAGGGCAGGCAAAGTTTAGTTTGCTGTAATTCAGAATTATAAAGACATTTTGTAATTATTTATTTTTCCCTGAGGTCCACTTGTTATTAAAATGTGTTACCGTGCCTTAAAGGCTTTATGTAAATGATTACTGTTATAATTACCTAAAGTGTGTAGCTGCTGAATAGATTTATTTAATAGTGTTGATAGCTAAAACTGGACATCCTTATATTAACGAGATTATGTCGTGATGTCACAATCAGAAAGATTTCTCTGGTTGTTTTTGTAGTTCAGTTTCAGTAAATACGTTACTTGTGAATTACTTTTGAGTTGTGAAATATCATTAATATTACAAATGTCAGTAATATTAGTAATGTCATTAATTTTAGTTACTTTACTCTTAGCAATATAATTTGTACTATTTGTTCATATTAGTCATTTATAATATTAATATTCATTCATATTACTAATTAATAATAGTATTAATCATTTTAGTGATATTACTAACTTCACTAGTATTAATAATATGAGTAACATCAGTGATTTATAACATTAATAAAGTCAATCATATTAGTAATTTATAGTTGTTAACTTTAGTTAAGTATATTCTTTAGTATTTAGCAAGTAATTTTAGTCAGTTGTAATGTCTGTAGTATTATTAATTTCAGTAGTATTAGTAATGTCATTAATGGTAATAACTCATAAAATTAATAATGTCAATCATACTGTCTGTAATAGTATTAATTTCAGTAGTATTAGTAATGTCTGTAATATTAGTAACCTATAATATTAATAATGTCAATCAAAATGTCTGTAATATTTGTCATTTTCAAGCACTAATAATGTCTGAAATATATGTAATTTGTAATATTAGTAATGTCGGTAATATAAGTAACTAACATTAATAATGTCTGTGATGTTGGTAATGTGTTTTTTGTAGAGGGTCTGACAGCTGTTTCTCTGTGAAGGTCGTGATGATTTTCACTCATGAGGCTTTTATGAACTAATATAAACATCATAAACTGCAGCATAATGAGCAGCTGCTGAAGGTGTTTTCAGGTGTGAAAGCGACTCAGGTCTGGGCCAAAGCCTGAAATGATGCTGTGTGTGTGTGTCTGTGTGTGTGTGTGTGTGTGTGTGTGTGTGTGTGTGTGTGTGTGTGTGTGTGTGTGGTTTATGAGTCTGCTCTTGTCGGGCTGGAGAAACATGTATTTCTGTATGAGATTTTCTTGTCAGTCCTGCTGCAACTACAATTCCAATTTCATGCGTGTTAGAGAGAAAGAGACTCTGAGGAGAGAGAGTGTTTTAAAAAGGCAACAGTGATTGGTTAAGGAGAAAGCACAGAGAGAGACGGAGTGCAGAAGCACTGCTGTGAGAAACAGAGTCAATCTGCCACCTAGTGAACATCATTTATCAGACACTGACAACACGTCTGTCCATTTACAAACCTACAGACAGACAGAGACAGACGCCAGAGCGCTTCATCTCATCTCACACTGGCCTCCTGCTCAGCATATTTTTAGCATTTTAGTTTTTCCCAGCAGTCATATTATATAATGCCACTCCGGTTTGCCATTTCATTTTCTATGATCATTTCCACCCTCTCTTACTGATATTTATCACTGTACCTTTAAGACTTCTGTATGTAAATGATGTTCATTCTTGACACGTGTAATAATCTCATTCACTGCTCTGTGCAAATTGCAGTCAGCATTAATTATGTGGGCGTTTTTGAGATTGATTTGCATAATTCCTTTATTGAACTCCTCCCTCAGTGTCATCGTGTGGTTGAGCGTGTTGGGGGGAGGAGACTGGGCGGGATTTGTGTCAGAAAATGCGGGGTCTGGGATTAGAGAAGACTTCATTAGAGATCAGAATGACAGCGGCTGAATGAATGTTCACAGATGAATGAAGGATGAACACTGTGGTGTAGATGAGTGAAGGGGAGGAGACTGGGGCGGGGTTTGATGCTGAATGGGTGGGGCCTGGGATTACAGAGGACTTTATCAGGGATTAGAATGACAGTGACTGAACAAATGAATGTTTACAGACAGATAAATGCGTGATGAGCACTGTGGTGTAGATTAGTCTATGGAGGAGGAGACTGGGCTGGAGTTTCAGTGTTAAGGGGCGGAGTCAGAGTCAGAAGGGGCAGGGTCTGATCAGAGATCAGAATGAGAGTGGCTGAATGAGTGAATGTTTACAGACACAGATGAATGTGCATGAGCGCTGTGGTGTAGATTGATGTATGGAGGGGGTGGAGTTTCAGTTATAAGGGGTAGGGCCTGAGTCAGAAGGGGTGGGGTCTAATGAGATCAGAATGATAGTAGTTGAACGTGTAAGGAGTGCTGTGGTGTAGATTAGTGTATAGAGGAGGAGACTGGGGTGGAGTTTCAGTTATAAGGGGCGGAGTCTGTGTCAGAGGGGGCTGCTTTAATGAGATAAGAATGACATCGGCTGAACAAGTGAGTGTTGACAGACACAGATGAATGCATAATGAGCGCTGTAGTGTAGATTAGTGTTTTGAGGAGGCGGGGTTTCAGTTATAAGGGGCGGGGTCTGATCTGAGATCAGAATGACAGCAGCTGACAGACACAGATGAATGCGTATGAGCGCTGCTGGAGGCAGATGTGCTGCAGATGAATCTCTGTCTCTCGCCGCTGATTTATGGCAGGTTTGTGTTGCTGAGGCTGCAGCTCTGAGTTCGTGTTAGTCTGGATCTCAGAGTAAATCAAGAAAATGACAAAGCGCTTCATTAAATGGCGCATGGGTTTGATGAATATGTGGGATTGCGCGCGCATTGATCAGACGTGTGCTGGAATAATGGACGAGTGTGTCTGCGGCTCATAACAGATGATGTGTGTGTGATATTTCCACACGCGTTTGGCTTTATTGATGCTCTGCAGCATCCGCATTAAACACCGCAGAGTTTATTATGAGTGTGTGTGTGTTACGAGGTCAAGCGGATGTTTATGAGTGACACTCTGATGTGTGTGTATCTGTATTAGCATGAACACAAATCTCCCAGCATCCCTCAGTGTTTCTCACTCATGTCGTTCTGCTCTGTTTTTCTCTCTCAGTTCCTCCAGTCATCTATAAAGTTTCGGACGACATCACTGTGAACGAGGGCAGTAACGTGACGTTGACGTGTTTGGCCAATGGGAGGCCAGATCCCTCCATCACCTGGAGACTGCTCAACCCGTCAGGTGAGTGACAGCCAATCAGCTGCTAGAAAATCTCCTATTAAACCATGTGTGTTGCAGGTCATCACATAACCCAGAACACCCTAGCAACCACATCACATCACCCACAACACCCTATCAACCACCCAGAACTGCCTAGTGACCACATCACATCACCCACAACACCCTAGCAATCACCCAGAACTACCTAGCAAACACATAGCATCACTCAGAACACCATAGCAACCACATAGCATCACTCTAGCAACCACCCAGAACTAACTAGTGACCACAAATCATTACCCAGAACCCCCAGCAGGCCTGTGAAGGCTCTGTCAGTCTGAAGTGATCGTGGGATCAGTGTCCGCATGTCCTTCAGACTCACAGAAGAACCTTCAAGCGCTCCGACCTGGATTCTGTCAGCATGTTCTCTTTCTGTCAGACAGGAAGTCGAAAGAGTGTCAGCGAGAGAAGTGTGTGTGATTCATGTGGAGCAGCTGTGGTTTGATTAGTGTGTGTGTGTGTGTGCTGACCAGTGGTTTCATGTTCACAGTGTATCTGTTGTCCTGAAGATCTTTCTCATCGACAGCTGCAGACGTGCTGGGAGCAGCATTTACTGAAAAGAGCTGAATGCTGTTTAAAGTATTGACCATCCGTGTGTGTGTGTGTGTGTGTGTGTGTGTGTGTGTGTATGTGTGTGGATCGATGTTGTAATGGTTGGAGATCCTCTTTTCCACAGAAGGTCACTAAAGGTCGGAGACAGAGGCCTTTTAACAGCTGGAACATTAATCAAGTGTTATCAGTGTTTGCTGTAACATTAAACCAGCTCTAAACCTGCACAAAACCGGCTCTAAACCAGCACTGAGCGGTTCAGTCAGAGACATCACGCATCACACAAATGTGAATGAGTCGTTTCAGTTGTGTTTCTCAAATATTGAAAATGTCTTTGAAAACACGTCCAGCTCACATTTATTCTCTCGGTTGATCTGGGGCTTCAGATTCATGAGGAAAATGTCAGGAGAAGTTTATCCACCACAGCAGCACGATCTACTGCTCAAATCACACACGCTTACACTGAAGAATTCATGTTAGTGATCAACACACACACAAACTGCTCAAGTCTGCTGTTCACACACACACACACACACACACAGCACATGTGTGTTACTGTATGTGTGATTATGATGTTTATACACATACTGTAGATAGTTTCGTCAAACGTCAGATCCCATTATCACATGTATGTTCATCCTGCTCATTACCTGATCATTAGCTGCTCATTAACACTGCATAAGAAAGAATTGAGTATTAATAGATGCATTAAAGCAATCAGATCACAGGTGTGTGTGGGTATGTGTGTGTGTGTGTGTGTGTGTGTGGAATAAACTACAACACAAGTGTGTTGACATGAATTAATAAGCATGAGAATCTGGAGGTGTGTGTGTGTGTGTGTGTGAACATTGTGTATTTATTGTGTGTCTCTGTGATCTTTCGGTTTTGCTGAACTTTGCCAATTTCATGGTTTTACATAAATTAGTATTCACTAAATAAATGCATTATGCCTCACTGTGGTAAATGATGCTTATGAATAAAACATGAATATACAAATGAACCCCCCACTCACTTGTGTTCTGAAACGCTTTTCAACTTCCTGATGAAAAGCTGACCAGATCAGAGTGAGTGTGTGTGTGTGTGTGTGTGAGAGAGAGAGAGAGTCTGAGTTTAGTGTTTGTGTGTTTATGCGAGTGTGTGTGTGTGTGTGTGAGAGAGAGAGAGGGAGAGATAATGTTTTAATTAATGATGAACATGATCTGATCACTAAAGCTCCTGTTGGTCTGATGTTCTGAATCTGTTGCTCATGTTCTGTATCATCAGCTCAGTCTCAGCAGCTGTTTGTTTTATTAAGTGTGATTCTGTTCAATCAGGTCTGGTTTGTTGATGTTGCTGGAATGTTATGATATTTTATTATATATGATGTTAGTGCTGAGGTTAGTGATGTGACGCATGTGTCTGAGGAGCCTCACATGCGCCCTCTTCTGGACACTGATGATTGTGTGTGTGTGTTTGTCAGCCGAGGCTCTGGACGTGGGCGAGTATCTGGAGATCTCTGGGATCGTTCGCTCTCAGGCCGGACGTTACGAGTGTAAAGCGAGCAATGATGTCTCCACTCCTGATGTCAAATACGTCAACGTGGTGGTGAACTGTGAGTAGATGTTTGAGATCAGGCTGATGTGTTTCCTATCTGGTGTGTGTTAGATCAGACTGATGTGTGTCCTATCTGGCGTGTGTGTGATCAGGAATGCATGAATTAGCTTTTCTGCTCAAGAAACAGGTAACATGTTTCGTAGCTTGGCAATGTTTCTAAGATGAAAAATGCTGTTTTTGTAACATGAGAAATATGATTTTCAAAAAGCTGCTGTCTAATATAACACCCAAATTTTGGACTGTAGAGGATGTAACAGTACATCCGTCTAGATGCAAATTGTAATCCAAGAGATTCTGTGTACTGTTTTTTTTTTGGTCCAATAAGTAATATCTCTGTCTTATCTGAATTTAATAGAAGAAAATTATTGGTCATCCAATCTTTTATATTTTTAACACACTCTGTTAGCTTCGATAATTTAGAAGTTTCATCTGGTCTTGTTGAGATATATAGTTGAGTATCATCAGCATAACAATGGAAACTAATCCTGTATTTTCCAATAATTTTACCAAGGGGTAACATGTATATTGAAAATAGCAGAGGACCTAGGACAGATCCTTGTGGCACTCCATACTAATACTGATAATTGAGATGATTCCCCATTTAAATAGACAAAGTGATAGCGATCAGAAAGGTAGGATCTAAACCATCTTAAAGCCTGCCCTTGAATACCCGCAAAGTTCTGCATTCGATCTATGAGTATGTCATGATCTATAGTGTCGAACGCAGCACTAAGATCAAGTAAAACTAGCAATGAGATGCAAGAAGCAAGTTAATTGTAATTTTAACAAGTGCAGTTTCTGTGCTGTGATGGGGCCTGAAACCTGACTGAAATTATTCATAGACATAATATTTTTGCAGGTAGGAGCACAGTTGAGCAGACACCAGGGGCGTGTCTACGTGGTGGCCTTCTCTTCTTTATACTTAATTTTAGGCTGTTTAAAGTGTGATCTTAATAACAAATGTTGAGAGCGCATAATGTTATGCGATAGCGCCTCCTAGGAATGCACGAACGAATCTCTCCACTCGCAAGCAGATTTCCTTCACTCTCATTAACTGGACGTGTGCTTTTAAATACACATTGTTCTTTTATGAATTGTCTCTGCTCTCTTTTAGATATTGTGTTTGCATGCTCAAACATTGTCCTCGCATCACTGAAGATCAGAAGAGTTTGGGGATGCAGATGTCATTCCCGAAACTTTGCAACGTGTGTGTGGCTGAAAAACAATAGTTCTACATAAGAATTGATTATAGCCTATAAAGCTTGCAAAGAGAGCTGCCTTTAAAATCACTAACAAGCTGTCACTTTGTTCATCGTGATTTCGCAAAGTTCTGTTATGACCAATGAATCTCACACTGCGCAATTAATATATTATTTACATCGTATATGCACTCTGTATGTTATTGTAACGGTTTGCACGGAGCAAGGAGAACGCAGGAGACGAGGAGAACAATCAATATCCTTTCAATGAAGTTTTGCCAGGAAACATGGAGCATGGGGGTAAGACAAACAATACTGGACATCGGAGACTGGGAAACACAGGGCTTAAGAACACTAGGAAATCAAACGAGGAAGAACAGAAACAGGTGAGGAGTAATTAAACACAGATGGAGACTAATGAACTAATAACGAAGACAGGAAGGACCAAATAAGGAAAACCAGGAAACAAACGGGAACATACATGTTATAATGAGAGGATTTGATTGTATAACCAGCACGGAACAAAAACTGGTGTGTTGCAGCCTTTATGTTACGAGAACCAGCATGCACTGTCATGAGGATGATGAAAGTGTATTCACTTGAGTAAAGCCTTGAAGTCCCTTTAAGTGTTTTTCTTCATTGAATATGTACGATTTCTCATGTGGTAACATATAATTTATTTGATTTTATTCAACCCAAAAATATGAATTTAATCAACCTATACACTGGGTTACAAAAACAGGCAGAAATAACTTAAGATAGCATTTGCAGTTTAGCACTACTTAATAGACTACCATATACGCCCTCCCCCTCCCCATTGTGCTCATTTTGTGGCCCAGCCTACATCCCCCCCCTTTAAAATACTCTATTAATACACTTTATTAATAACTGCCAGCTTGAATGGTTTTGGGACGTGACCTAGAGAGAACGATGAGTTAATAGGTAACACTTTAGAATACTGATCCTTTGTTAATGAATAACTACACAGGAACAAGTGACTAATGCACTATTAACATTGTAGTAACTACTATTACCTAACAAGAAACTCTGATTATTTATTTAGTAAGTAATAGCGCTCAGTTGAAACTGGTAGTTCACTATTAGCTAATCAATAACTACTATTTTTTATATATATATCCTGGAGAACTACTAAGAACTACTGTATACAGGTTCATAATTAATGTGAATTATGCATAATGTATAATTAATTCTAAAATGAAGATCATGGTAACCCACTAGTAATGACTCAAGAATTATCAAATCCTTCTAAATGAACTACTAATTACTTGGATCAGTATTCTAAAGTGAAAATCATCATAACTTCCTAATATTGACTGATGTCATTGTGAGCTATTGAGATATGTTTAAGGTTTTGGATAGTAATGACTCGTATGTTACTACATCCTTCTGAAGAAACTACTAATTATTTGGATCAGTATTCTAAAGTGAAGATCACGGTAACCCACTAGTAATGATTTAAGTGTTACCAAATCTAGCAAAAGGAATTACTAACCCAAACCTTATAAAAACCTCAAAAGTTTACAATGACTTCAGGAATTACTAGGGGGTTATCACAGTCTTCACTTTAGAATACTGATCCAAAAAATTAGTAATTCCTTTAGAAGGATGTAGTACCACCTGAATAATTACTATCCAATACTTTACAAAACCCTCAAAAGCTTACAATGACTTCAGTAATTACTAGAGAATTATCATGTTATTCACTTTAGAATACTGATCCAAATAATTAATAATTCCTTCTGAGGAAGTTGGTAATACTCGAGTCATTACTAGTGGGTTACCATGACCTTTACTTTATAATTAATTATTCATTATGTATTATTCATATTAATTATAAACCTGTATACAGTAGTTCTTAGTAGTTCTTGGGGAGGTATGAAAAAATAATAGTTATTGATTAGCTAATAGTGAACTACCACATTAGACTAAGCACTATTACTTACTAATTCATTAATCAGAGTTTCTTGTTAGTTACTAGTAGTTACTAGAGTGCTACTATTGCGTTACTCATGTGTTCTTGTGTAGTTACTCATTAATGATGGAACAATATTCTAAAGTGTTACCAGTTAATAATATTAACTCTAATATTAGAAGCGGTTCTTCTGCTACAGGTAGCAACTCTTTCAGTAGTTTAGTGGGTACAGGATCTAATAAACATGTTGTTGGTTTAGATGCAGTGATAAGTTTATTTAGCTCTTCCTGTCCTATAGTTGTAAAGCACTGCAGTTTTTCTTTGGGTGCAATGAATGAAGCTGAATTGCAAGACGATGTAGATCCTATATTTGTTATTGAATTTCTGAAGCTATCTATTTTATCAGTGAAGAAATTCATAAAGTCATTACTATTAAACTGTGAGGGAATATTTAGTTTGGGTGACGTCTGATTATTTGTTAATCTAGCCAATGTGCTAAATAAAAACCTTGGATTGTTTTGGTTATTTTCTGAGTTTGTGGATATGCTCGGTCCTTTCAGCTTTTACAGCCTGTCTATAGCTGGACATACTGTTTTCCCACGCAATTCTAAAAACTTCCAAGTTAGTTTTTCTCCATTTGCGCACAAAATACGAGTTTCTTTCTTGAGAGAATGGTATTACTCAGTGGTGTAGTGGTGCCTGGAGAAGTGGGTATACTCTTAATTTATGCCCCCATTTTTTTTTAAACGGCCCGGCAAAGGATGAACAACCTGTGTCATAAACAGTGACATGTAAAACTAGTCTTGCATATTTAGTTCACTCCAAAATGGGCCATTAATATTTGCACACTGTCACTTCTGATAAAACTTCTGCTGCTTGAGTAAGGATCATTATGAAAATAATATTATCCACAGACGAGGTGCAGATTTTGCAATAAATAATTTAAATAAATAAATAAGTATATAAATAGACTGCAGCAACCGACATTTTGTCAGAACCTCTAGTAAATTACATGTTATTTTGTTTAGTTGTTTGTCTGTTCAGAATTGTGGGAGAATTGTGATCTCTATTTGAAACAAACAAAGAAACAATTGTGATTCTTAATCATTTCAGAAGTGAGGGGGACAGAAATGTCAAATATAATAACTTTTTTGTCTAATTGACAGGTTTTATTATGATTATTATTATTATTTATTCAACATTACCTCTTGCTTTTAATTAGCTGAGAAATCAAAAATACACTGCTGGACAATAACCAATAATTTATAATATTTTTCCTGCATTTTCCTAACGACAGTTTTATGATTTGTTTAGCCTATTTATTACATTTTTTTCCCATTTTTATCACAGAATAAGGCAGAAGATATATTACATAGCCTAGTAGCCTACCTATTGCCAAGTGTAAATATTAATAATAATAAATGCTATCAATTAGCACTGCATTATTCAGAATCAGATGCTTTTTTATTACCTGGAGATGACTTGAAAAACACACAAAAACCATATTGTCGCAATCATGTGTTTACTGTCTTCACGTTTCTTTTTATTCAGCTTAGCTTCACTAGAGATGGCTTTGGCTTCAGTGATAGCTGGATTCTTGCACGTCGTGACTTGTAAGTTAGTACTTCAATGAGGCTCTTTCGGACTTTCTGCGCGAGACCGCCTTCCGGCTTCGAGTAGCCTATAAATGAAACATACACTGCATGAGAGTGTTTACGTCTCGTTCCTGACCACATCACTGTCTTTACTGGATGTTTTTAGGGAATATTTGCATTTATTCACATGCGATTGGATTAGTTACTCATATGCTGGACTGACATGATTTTGGCTAGTGCAGGACACTACTGAATGATGCGCATCAGAGGGGATTTAGGAGTGGGTATACGGAATGCCGACTGATAAAGAAGTGGGTATACGCCGTATACCTGCATATAACCTCCACTGCACCACTGGTATTACTGTTGTACCATGGTGCAGTACGTTTGTACATAGTCATTTGTATTATCGACGTGAATTTTAAAGTCTCCGACGATTAGCACTTTATCAACAATAACCATTCTGAAAGAAAATCTGCATGTACACTGTGTGTGGCTCATTCTTGTGTGTGAGATCAGACTGTGTGTGTCTCGTTCTGTGTGTGAGATCAGACTGTGTGTGTCTCGTTCTGTGTGTGGCTCATTCTTGTGTGTAAGATGAGACTGTGTGAGATCAGACTGTGTGTGGCTCATTCTTGTGTGTGAGATCAGACTGTGTGTCTCATTCTGTGTAGATCAGACTGTGTGTGGCTCATTCTGTGTGTGATCACACTGTGTGGCTCATTCTGTGTATGAGATCAGACTGTGTGTCTCATTCTTGTGTGTGAGATCAGACTGTGTGTGGCTCATTCTGTGTGTGAGATCAGACTGTGTGTGGCTCATTCTTGTGTGTGAGATCAGACTGTGTGTCTCATTCTGTGTGTGAGATCAGACTGTGTGTGGCTCATTCTGTGTGTGAGATCAGACTGTGTGTGGCTCATTCTGTGTGTGAGATCAGACTGTGTGTCTCATTCTTGTGTGTGAGATCAGACTGTGTGTGTCTCATTCTTGTGTGTGAGAGCAGACTGTGTGTGTCTCATTCTGTGTCTGAGATCACACTGTGTGGCTCATTCTGTTGTGTGTGAGATCAGACTGTGTGTCTCATTCTTGTGTGTGAGATCAGACTGTGTGTCTCATTCTTGTGTGTGAGATCAGACTGTGTGTGTCTCATTCTTGTGTGTGAGAGCAGACTGTGTGTGGCTCATTCTGTGTGTGAGATCAGACTGTGTGTGTCTCATTCTGTGTCTGAGATCACACTGTGTGGCTCATTCTGTTGTGTGTGAGATCAGACTGTGTGTCTCATTCTTGTGTGTGAGATCAGACTGTGTGTCTCATTCTGTGTGTGAGATCAGACTGTGTGTGTCTCGTTATGTGTGTGTAAGATGAGACTGTGTGAGATCAGACTGTGTGCCTCATTCTTGTGTGTGAGATCAGACTGTGTGAGATCAGACTGATATGTGTCTTCACAGACCCGCCGTACATTAAGGAGGTGCGTAGCTCCGAGACGCCGGTGGGTCAGGCTGGAGCTCTGCACTGCGAGGCGTCTGCGGTTCCTCAGCCTGAGTTTGAGTGGTACAGAGACGAGCGCAGGTCAGTCACTCAGAGAACACAGATTATTCCCAGAACATTCCCAAAACATGTGTGGTAGAATGCAAATAGAATGTTCTATTTAGTTTGCAAAACATTCCCCTAACCTTTAGCTAACATTCTTGTAACATTTATTTGATCTCTGTTCTTAATATCATTTCCTCTTCAGTATAAAAATATATTTTCTAATGTTTATATATATATGTGTGTGTATATATATCTGCTCCATATATTTCAGACCAAGAAAATAAATTCACATTTCACATTTGAAGAGAAATCAAGCAACTTAATTTGCTGTCTGTAACATATGAACATAACACATTTGAATAAAAATAATGAATAAAGCCTAAATGTAGGCTATAAACTATAAGATTGTAAGTGTATTTTCTAGCCCCTGAAATACTTTTTAAAATTACTTTCAAAAATATATTTCATTGTGGTGCCTCAGTGCCAGAATATATATATATATATATATATATACAGTGGGGCAAAAAAGTATTTAGTCAGCCACCAATTGTGCAAGTTCTCCCACTTAAAAAGATGAGAGAGGCCTGTAATTTTCATCATAGGTATACCTCAACTATGAGAGACAAAATGAGAAAAAAATCCAGAAAATCACATTGTAGGATTTTTAAAGAATTAATTAGTAAATTCCTCGGTAAAATAAGTATTTGGTCACCTACAAACAAGCAAGATTTCTGGCTCTCACAGACCTGTAACTTCTTCTTTAAGAGGCTCCTCTGTCCTCCACTCGTTACCTGTATTAATGGCATCTGTTTGAACTCGTTATCAGTATAAAAGACACCTGTCCACAACCTCAAACAGTCCAACTCCAAACTCCACCATGGCCAAGACCAAAGAGCTGTCAAGGACACCAGAAACAAAATTGTAGACCTGCACCAGGCTGGGAAGACTGAATCTGCAATAGGTAAGCAGCTTGGTGTGAAGAAATCAACTGTGGGAGCAATTATTAGAAAATGGAAGACATACAAGACCACTGATAATCTCCTCGATCTGGGGCTCCACGAAGATCTCACCCGTGGGGTCAAAATGATCACAAGAACTGTGAGCAAAAATCCCAGAACCACACGGGGACCTAGTGAATGACCTGCAGAGAGCTGGGACCAAAGTAACAAAGGCTACCATCAGTAACACACTGCGCCGCCAGGGACTTAAATCCTGCAGTGCCAGACGTGTCCCCTGCTTAAGCCAGTACATGTCCGGCCCGTCTGGAGTTTGCTAGAGAGCATTTGGATGATCCAGAAGAGGATTGGGAGAATCAGATGAAACCAAAATATAACTTTTTGGTAAAAACTCAACTTGTTGTGTTTGGAGGAGAAAGAATGCTGAGTTGCATCCAAAGAACACCATACCTACTGTGAAGCATGGGGGTGGAAACATCATGCTTTGGGGCTGTTTTTCTGCAAAGGGACCAGGACGACTGATCCGTGTAAACGAAAGAATGAATGGGGCCATGTATCGTGAGATTTTGAGTGAAAACCTCCTTCCATCAGCAAGGGCATTGAAGATGAAGCGTGGCTGGGTCTTTCAGCATGACAATGATCTCAAACACACCGCCCGGGCAACGAAGGAGTGGCTTCGTAAGAAGCATTTCAAGGTCCTGGAGTGGCCGAGCCAGTCTCCAGATCTCAACCCCATCGAAAATCTTTGGAGTCCGTGTTGCCCAGCGACAGTCCCAAAACATTACTGCTCTAGAGGAGATCTGCATGGAGGAATGGGCCAAAATACCAGCAACAGTGTGTGAAGACTTACAGAAAACGTTTGACCTCTGTCATTGCCAACAAAGGGTATATAACAAAGTATTGAGATGAAATTTTGTTATTGACCAAATACTTATTTTCCACCATAATTTGCAAATAAATTCTTTAAAAATCCTACAATGTGATTTTCTGGATTTTTTTTTCTCGTTTTGTCTCTCATAGTTGAGGTATACCTATGATGAAAATTACAGGCCTCTCTCATCTTTTTAAGTGGGAGAACTTGCACAATTGGTGGCTGACTAAATACTTTTTTGCCCCACTGTATATATATACACACATACATACACACACATTTAATTAATTAATTATTTTACCAAAATAAGAGGGATAATACAAAATGCATATTATTGTTTATTTAGTACTGACCTAATTCCTGAATAAGATATTTCACATAAAAGATGATTACATATAGTCCACAAGAGAAAATAAGTTGAATTTATAAAGATGACCCTGTTCAAAAGTTTACACCCCCTTGATTCTTAATATTGTTGTTCCCTGAATGATCCGCAGCTGTGTTTTTTAGTTTAGTGATAGTTGTTCATGAGTCTCTTGTTTGTCCTGAACAGTTAAACTGCCTGCTGTTCTTCAGAAACATCCTTCAGCTCCCACAAACTCTTTGGTTTTCCAGCATTTTTGTGTATTTGAACCCTTTCCAACAATGACTGTATAATTTTGAGATCCATCTTTTCACACTGAGGACAACTGAGGGACTCATATACAACTATTAGAGAAGGTTCAAACGCTCACTGATGCTCCAGAAGGAGAAACCATGCATTAAGAGCCGGGGGTGAAAACTTGAATTTGAAGATCAGGGTAAATTTAACTTATTTTGTCTTCTTGGAAACGTAAGTATCTTCTGTAGCTTCTGAAGGACAGTACTAAATGGAAAAGAAAAAAGATATTTAGGCAAAATAAGAAAAATGTACACATCTTAATTCTGCTCAAAAGTTTTCATTTGTATGATTCCTCTTATTTAATAATTAATAGTTATATAATTAACATTTTGCAGATTCTGCAAGTTGTATGTAAAATTTTGACTTCAACTGTGTGTGTGTGTGTGTGTGTGTATACTATGTATATATATATATATATATATATATATATTTTTATATATATATATATATATATATATATATATATATATATATGTGTGTGTGTGTGCAAATTTTTGAATCTAATATGTATAGTTTATTTAATTATATTTTATTTTATTTTAATTTACAAAAATCCATTTTAATAGCTATAGTTTTACAATAACAATGCTGCACAGGAGAAATTCATCCTGTCTGTCTATTACCACAATGAGAAAAACAACATACATGAATGAATGAATTAAAGAACACAAACACCTGAATGCAATTTTAAGAAAATTAAGGTTCTTACAGAAATCAGTAAATAAAATAAATTAATAAATATAATAATAAATACATTCAGTACTAGATTTGACAGTTGAACTGCATCGGATCATTTATGTTATTTAGTTTTCATCCATCTGCTAACAGACAGTAAAGCAGATTTAAGTAAAGTTATATATATAGAATCAAGTTGAATGAAGATTTACAGTAATAATAATCTGTCAGTGTTTGTGTGTGTGTTTATCAGACTGTCCAGCTCTCAGAGCGTCAGTATTCAGATCAGCGGCTCTCGTACGCTGCTGGTGGTCGCAAACGTCACAGAGGATGATTACGGAAACTACACGTGTGTCGCCACCAACAGACTGGGAATCCACAATGCCAGCGTGTTCCTCTACAGTGAGAGTCTCACACACACACACACACACACACAGACTGATGTAGTTCAGCATGTCGACCAGCAGATGGCGCAGTTTACCAACATGTCTCTCTCTCTCTCTCAGAACCTGGCACTGGGCGGGACATCAATGCCTCCGGCTGCGTCTGTCAATCATTCTGGCTCCTCCTCCTGTCTGTTCTCTCGGCTCTTCTGAAGTGTTAATGTTCAGCGCAGACGCTCTGAACGCGATCGATCGTCTCAGACTGTTTCCATCCGTCCATCCACGCTCACCGTTACGCCCCGGCAGGACGACCGTCTTATTATCAGGAAAAAAATATGACATGGAGAAAAGAAAGAAGGTGCTCTTTTTAAGACAAGAATATTGTCATTTAACCGGTTCAAGCGCTGACTTCCAGTGACGCCCGTCTGTCTGTCGTCTGAGTGCATGTATGTGATTTACCACAGAAACCCAGAGTCAAATCATCAAGAAAAATGGTTCATTTCATTGTGTTTTTCCATAATACCCTGCAGCCTGTTCCCAAATCTGCCTAATGTAAACTAATGAAGGAGCGTTAGAATCATGTAAAGTCGTTTAGATGTGGTTTAAAGCTAATGACTAGCAGAAGGGACTGAAACACAGTATTTTCTCCTGAATCTTCATCATGAAGATTCTCCGAGATCAGATAATGTTTGAGACGCTCACGTCCATCTGTGTTTGTGATGATTGATTGGAGAAACTTTTCACAGAGGCAGAACAAATCCCGCCCCTAAGCCCCTCCCACGTGTAGCCCCGCCCAGACACACTAAACCCCTCCCACTCCAGGCGGATCTGCAGGTGTTTCTTCAGGGTTCCTGTGAACTCTCTCTCTCGTGAAAAACAGTTATTTTGTAGGGAAACCTGTAGAATTCTGTGGAATGATTTTTACCGTGGTAAAGCGTGAGATTCGTCCAGACCCTCGTGTCCTGAACCTCGTCTTCTGCGTGTCTGTGAAATCGTATGAACTCTGAATTGTACGACACCAATGAATGCTTCGCTTCGATTCGCTGCTCATCCCGTCGCGTCTGTCGCCTGTAAATATTCTTTTGAATCGAATGTCCTCACATGGAAACGAAACGAATCTTCAGTTCAGGTTTGTTCAGATGTAGTTCGTTATCTGCGGTGGCGCTTTGATGCTTCCTGTAACAAACTGAAATTAGATACTAAACGTAAAGATTTTTAATACAAATATTTAAATATCTTGTTCTAAAACTAGATTTACCTTTGAAGCGGCTGCACTACTATTCTTATTTATAGAGACTGATCATTTCTGTTCGTTAGTTATTATAATAGTAGTTGTACAGAAATGAGCTGAATCCACTAACTGCCAAACGATTATAAAAAAAAAACGATATAAAAAAGCCATTTAAGAGATGATTTACACACACACATGCATTCGTTTTCTTTGTCGTTGAATTTATGCGTCCCTCCCTGATTTTCTTTTTTACTAGTTTTCTTTTTCTTTTGATTTTCTCAAAGAGCAGATTGTGTGTATGCTTTCATATATAAAATACATTTCAAAAGTATTATGAATCCCTTCTGGGTTTACAGTAGTGAGCTCTTCAGCCCTTTGATTGACAGCTCTCTCAGCCAATAAGCTTTCAGCGTGTGAGCTCTGATGCCTTGATTGGATGAACCCGTGTGTGGCTCGGCGTCTGGTTTTTAAGGGCTAGTCGTGTGTCTCCTGTAGTCCGCAGAAGCTCTCGCTCGTGCCCTGAACACCGATGTTTGGGTTTGATGCGATCCAAAGTCAAGCGTCCTGAAGTCCGGATCAGGACTCGTGTGTTTTCTATCCGAACGCTTCTGTACAGCTTCACTGCAGCGTGTGTGTTTAACAGTTACACTCAATGAGGATCAGCTGACTTTAATTTCACCGTGTTTAGTGTGTGTGTGTGTGTGTTACTCCTGATGCTCTGTAACATGACGAGAAAACTGGACCCTGTGTTTTTGTCGATCCTCTTTTGCTACGGGACGCCGGAGTCTCTAGAAAGAGATTTTCTGGGTCGTTCGACTGACATCTTCATGAAAAGCAATGAACATTTTCTAACTGTGTTTATTTACTCTAAAATTACTGCAGTCATTTTTTAAACCCTTCTGCACTGTAAAGAACTCATGAAGTGTTTAAAATGGAAATAAAGTCATTTGAATTTGTTGTATTTCAAAAGTGGGTTTAAGAAAAAAAAAAAGATTGTAATTTTTGGTGAGAAAATGAGGCTTATGAACTCTGTTAATCATGTAACATGCAAATAAAGGAATATAAAGATTGTTAGAGCTCCCTTTAAATGGCTGTTATTGTGTTTTTTAACTCTATTTGAAACGAAGGGTCAGTGTAAACCACTTCACAGATGTCATCATGACACTCATGAGCTGTGTCCCAAAGTTGAGTTTGCGCCCTTCCAAGACTGGATTTGAAGTGCGATTGCGTCACAGCATCACAACATAAGTTGTCCAATTCAGGATGCGCTCTCTGAAGACCGTATTCCAAGGCCGATTGCGTCACTGCGGCGCTACGAAGGCTGCCATAATTCGAAAGCGACTTCAAATGCGGCCTCCGTTTCCCAGGAAAATTAAGTGTACATCTGACGGACACTTCGCACCCTACCATATCCCAGAATCACTTGCGCGCAGATGACGATGGAATTTATATTCAAAGAACACGGCGGATGAGAGTTCTGTGGGGAATTCACATTGAAATGTAAGTATTGTGCTTTAATTTACTTAAATACCTGGGACAGGTGAGGGAGTGAGTGTCCCGGGACGGGTGAGGGGGTGAGTGTCATGGAGTGAGTGTCCTGGGACGGGTGAGGGGGTGAGTGTCCCGGGACGGGTGAGGAGTGAGTGTCATGGAGTGAGTGTCCCGGGACGGGTGAGGGAGTGAGTGTCATGGAGTGAGTGTCCCGGGACGGGTGAGGGGGTGAGTGTTATGGAGTGAGTGTCCTGGGACGGGTGAGGGGTGAGTGTCATGGAGTGAGTGTCCTGGGACGGGTGAGGGGTGAGTGTCCCGGGACGGGTGAGGGGGTGAGTGTCATGGAGTGAGTGTCCTGGGACGGGTGAGGGGGTGAGTGTCCCGGGACGGGTGAGGGAGTGAGTGTCATGGCGTGAGTGTCCCGGGACGGGTGAGGGAGTGAGTGTCATGGGTGAGTGTCCCGGGACGGGTGAGGGTGATTGTTATGGAGTGAGTGTCCTGGGACGGGTGAGGGGGTGAGTGTCCCGGGACGGGTGAGGGGGTGAGTGTCATGGAGTGAGTGTCCTGGGACGGGTGAGGGGGTGAGTGTCCCGGGACGGGTGAGGGGGTGAGTGTTATGGAGTGAGTGTCCTGGGACGGGTGAGGGGGTGAGTGTCCCGGGACGGGTGAGGGAGTGAGTGTCATGGAGTGAGTGTCCTGGGACGGGTGAGGGAGTGAGTGTCATGGAGTGAGTGTCCCGGGACGGGTGAGGGGGTGTGTGTCCCAGGACGGGTGAGGGAGTGAGTGTCCCGGGACAGGTGAGGGGGTGAGTGTTATGGAGTGAGTGTCCCGGGACGGGTGAGGGAGTGAGTGTCATGGAGTGAGTGTCCCGGGACGGGTGAGGGGGTGAGTGTCATGGAGTGAGTGTCCTGGGACGGGTGAGGGGGTGTGTGTCCCAGGACGGGTGAGGGAGTGAGTGTCCCGGGACAGGTGAGGGGGTGAGTGTTATGGAGTGAGTGTCCCGGGACGGGTGAGTGTCATGGAGTGAGTGTCCCGGGACGGGTGAGGGGGTGAGTGTGTGGAAGCTGGTGGAGCTACTCAGGGAGGACATCCAATTCCAGAGAGAGAGACAGAGAAGAGAAGAGCACAGGAGAGCAGGGAGAGAATGGAGAGACAATAAATTATTTATTTTCCCTTCTCAAGAAGAGAAATCAGTGGAGAAAATGGATACATAAATATCTTTTTTTTATGTCACATTGTCAATGAAACAACCTAATTTGTGCAGTTTATTTTTGTGATGCAAGTTAAAAACGAAATGGTAAGTTATATACGTTTTTCATTTTTGTAATGTAATTTATTTGTAAATGAGCCTGAGTACTTTCTGTACATTTTGTATTTTTTGTTATGCATATGCACGTGTAAATAAAAGGGAAGTAATTGTTATGTACATTGTTCTTTTTTTTTAATGCAGCTTACAAAAACTTCCTCTATACGTTTATTTTTTTGTCCTGTAAATATTTTTTTAAACATTAAAACAAATTGTTCTATACATACTGAAAGTACTTTTTACAACTATTTACAACATAGCTTAGGTTTAACATCAGAAAAACAACATCAATTTTAAGCCCAGCCGTGCCTCCAGGTGTTCTGGGGTCTTCGGGAGGTGAGTCTTTTGGTGAATGGCCATCACCTCCTCAGCGACTCGGAGGACAGTTGAACGAGGTATGCCAAACACTCTGGAGACCACTCTGTATGATGCACCACTGGCCAGACAGAAGAGAAACACCAGGGTCTGGATTGTGGCACTTCTCAGAAGATCCAGCAGCACTGTCAGCGCCTCCCTGCTCAGCCCAAAACCAGTAAAACCCTGTCCAGCGCTGACACATTCAGCTTTATCCTGCAGTACAGGGGTCGGTCTGATTTAGCGAAAGAAGGAAAAGAGAAATTATTTAGAGCTATGACAAAGTAATTAGTAGAAGAAATATTGAGGTACTTTAGTAAACTACTTGTAGTAATACGACATTGGGGAAAAACTTGTCATATTTAAAACCTTAGTTGAAGGGATAGTTCAACCAAAAATGAAAATTCCAAACCTGGAACAACTTGAGGGTGAGTAAATTATTACAGCATTTTCATTTCTGGGTATCTATCCTCTAATTAAAAGTATTATCTTACATACTCTATATACTTAAGGTATTGAGAGTAAAAGTAAAGGTATAGGACTACAGTATTGTTCTGAAAAATAATTTGTCGGGATGGTTTTGCATTAATATTACTGCTGCACTAATGTGTATGTTGCATTTTACTTCTGAATATGTTCAAGATTGTTAAATTTAAAGTTGCTTACTGTTGGGTAGTTTAATCTACAACAATGCATCATGTTGTAAAAGACCATATTTTTGTAATGTTGCTGTCCTGTGAGAAAAAAAGAAAAAAAAAAAAGAAAACTTAATATTTCACATTTGTACAACAATACTTAATGAATGTACTTCCTTACAGTCCACCACTGATTATTTTGAAAATGAAAGTAACAACATCTATTGTCAGAATATTAACAGATTGTTACTAACTATATCAGAGGCTGCATCTGAAGGACTCGGACTGTCCAAAGAGCACTTTTCAGCTGTGACAGCTGCCACTGAACAATGCCCTATTTTTATTTTATTTTTATTTTTATGCTTGCCTAAAAAGTCCAGGTTGCAAACCTGTCTACATATGATCACCATGGTCAAGATAATAAACTATATAAAATCGCACCTTTGTAAGATATCAGTCAGCATTTGAACTGCTGTGTGTGTGTGTTAGGGTTAGGTTTTGTGTTTTGTAGTTTTTCATATGTATCATTACATTATTCAAGTAAGCTCCAAGCCAATACCTGCTTTTAAAGTTGTAATCCGGCAATTAAGGACTCAGCAAACCAGTGTAACTTACCTGGCCTTGGTCTTGGCTAATCACTGTCGCCTCCATTATGACATGAAACATAAAAACAAAAATGAGCAATTCTGGCTCCACCTATCCTGTCAGGATAGCAGCTCTCCTCTCACACCGTTGCTATGCGACAGGAGCGGTAATCGGGAACACCTGGTGGCGCAATTAGGAAATCCTGCGAAGGCGGAGCGTCTCAAGCACTTCAGAGGGTCCTTCGTGTGCTTCGGAGGTGTGGCCTTCCAAGTCTGTGGACTTTGAAGTGTGTGCACTCAACTTTGGGACACAGCTATAGTCATAATGCATATTGACCACATTGAGTTGCGCGGCTTATCGCAAACTGTCAGTTTCTAAATATGTATTCTTAAGCAATCTTGCGTCCTTGTGTTCTCGCTCTACGTCATCATTAACCGTCGCATGAAAGTGCCTGGATGTGTTCTTGAAATCGATGGCTGTGTCTAAAAGCTCTGAAATGCTGGCTTCGGAGGACGCATCCCAAGATAGGAGGGCATCAAGGCACGTCTGAATTCAGTGTTAGCTTCACTTCATGTCTCCTGAGATTTTTGAAGGCAGCATAGATGTATCCTTCACTGCCTTTGATATCCCACAATCCTGTGCGTTCCATTCTGTGACAGGTAATCTAAAAATATAAAGATGGCGTCTGAAAGTTGCGGTCGGTGATCAGTTTTTGATTAACGGTTTCCACTTTTGATGTCATTTCTAGCAAGAAATCACTATTGCAGTAAATAAATATTCACTTAGTTATCACCAAAGCTCTCTATATTTTGCTGTAGATCTTTAAACTATTACGCTGCCTCAGAAGTCTGTCTGAAATCAGTTTCGTGAGGTGCCTTCATGTGCAAACGCTGCCCAAACAAGTGTAATAATGTCTACTGTTGAGATATTTACTGGCCTGAAGTGACAATATTTTCCTCACTCGATGGAAAATTAAATTTGCAGTTATTTCATAAAGAACAATTTTCTAATTAAACTGAAATATTTCATTAAACTTGTCTTCATTTTTGTTTTGGAATGACATGAGTGTGAGGAAATTACTATTTTGATTTCTGGATGAACTGTCCCTTTAAAAGACTCATAATGAAAATTATGTAAACATTCTATATAAAGTTCAATAAGTTCACAAATACAAACTTATAAGACTCCAAATTCTGCCAGGATCAAACTTTGTGTGTATGTGAGAGTATTAATCACTCTTGCAAAGACCTTTAAATATGAAACTGACTACTCACTGTTTGTAATAGATTTGAATGTCTTGTAAAAGGTGCCTTTGCTACTGCAGCTGATCTCTAGTTTATAATGTCCAGTATGTTCACATTTTATGCTTCTGATGGTCAGAGATCCGCCGGTGTTTGAATCTCCCATCAGGAAAAGTCTCTTGATCTCCAAACATCCACACGATAAACTCATCTTTCTGTATTTTAGTAAAACAGTTGAGAGTATCAGGCATTCCCTCTGTCACTAATTTAGTCTCCTCTTCATCTGTTACAGCAGTACATAGAGAATGGGGTTTAATTTGATATAGTTAGACAATGTGTAAAGCTTACTCATGCAAACACATTTATTTGATCATGTTGTTTATTGATTTTGAATCTTACATTTCTAAAGATTGAAATTACCTACAAAACAAAGTCTCTAGTTAAGAAGTTTGACCTGAATTAATTGTAGAAGACAGACAGAATGTATAAAGACTAGAGCTGACCGTAACCACTGACGGTAATCCAGAATATCTCATCTGAAAACCCGCTTCTGTGTTTCATTCATCATGTGGATGACATTTTTTAATTCAGTAACAACAGTAATGCATGTTAACATAAGTAAAATCATCTTTTCTACAAATTAACAATAAACAATATTTCAGCTTTTCTGGATTAATGCTTATATATATATATATATATATATATATATATATATTAACATCTGGGGCCTGTTCTTTCATATGTTGATTACTCAGTTAGCTGGATTTTATTATTGAAGGTTTGACATGATCCAGGATTAAGTTCTTCGAACTCCATCCTGGGGCCTGTACCATGAAGCTGGATTAGCTGGCTAGCCAGGTCAATTTCAAGTCAAGTCAAGTCACCTTTATTTATATAGCGCTTTTACAATACAGATTGTGTCAAAGCACTTAACAGTATCAAATTGGAGGATAGAGTGTCAGTAATGTATAATGATAAGATTAAACACTCAATTTTCCGTTAAAGGCATTTCATTATTGAATTCAGAGATGTCATTGTCTAGCTCAGTTTAGTTTAAATAGTATCTGTGCAATCAAATCGGCGATAATCGCTAGACATGAAGTGTCCCCAACTGAGCAAGCCAGAGGCGACAGCGGCAAGGAACCAAAACTCCCTCCGAGACAGAATGGAGAAAAAAAAACCTTGGGAGAAACCAGGCTCAGTCGGGGGGCCAGTTCTCCTCTGACCAGACGAAACCCGCAGTTTAAAAGTTTATATTTCTATTTTAATTTTGTTGCAATTTCTAACAATAGTAGTATTATGTAGTTAGGTATTTTATTATATTTTAGTTATTTTGTTATTTTTGGTTGATATATCTGGGGATATATCTCTGGGGGTCATCTGGGTGTGCTGGTCTCCGCTGGCGATCAGGGCTGTAGACATCATCTCTTGGTGCTGATCCACCATCTGATCGGATACGGACTGAGAAACAGACTAGGAAAGAAACAGACAAAAATTAGCGTAGATGCCATTCAACTTACGATGTGACGAATACATCGTGTGTTATGAGGAGTGTTCCCGGTTCCGGTTGATCTAATTAATGCAGCCTAACAATCCTTTAACGGATTTGAATAATAGAAGCGTATTAATGTGTTATGTGTAAGCCAGGCTAAAGAGATGGGTCTTTAATCTAGATTTAAACTGACAGAGTGTGTCTGCCTCCCGAACAGTGTTAGGTAGACTGTTCCAGAGTTTGGGTGCTAAATAGGAATAGGATCTGCCGCCCGCAGTCGATTTTGATATTCTAGGTATTATCAGACGGCCGGAGTTTTGAGAACGCAGCGGACGTGGAGGACTATAATGCGATAAGAGCTCGCTCAAGTACTGAGGAGCTAAACCATTCAGGGCTTTATAAGTAATTAACAAGATTTTAAAATCTATCCGATGCTTGATAGGGAGCCAGTGCAGTGTTGACAGAACCGGGCTAATATGGTCATATTTCCTGGTTCTAGTAAGAACTCTAGCTGCTGCATTTTGGACCAACTGTAGTTTGTTGATCAAGCGTGCAGAACAACCACCTAATAAAGCATTACAATAGTCTAACCTTGAGGTAGAGGTCTGCATTCCCGCGGCTGTCCCGCGGGAACCGCAGGACCCGACCAGATTTCTTCTTGACGGGATTAAATTCGAATAAAAGCGGTTGCGGTCGGTAACTCTGGTGCAATTTGAACGGGAGCGGGCGGTCTAACAATATCCCGTTCGGCGTCTTTTCAGAACAACATATCTGCACTTTATTCAAGCACCGGTACAGCCTGCACGGGACTGTTATGCACGCGCAGCACGCATGAAACAGTGCTTCGTTTTATTTGCGAGGTCTGTGCGCAGCATGTGTATAACGATGCTCAGAGCAGGCTGTGGCCTACCAGTGAGTATACGGCCCACAGACAGAACAGGCAGGTTGTCGATGAGTGACAGAGCAGAATAAAGATGGAGCAAAGTGTGGATGCGCTCTCCTTGAAGAACGCTCAACTCGGTTTTGTTTATATTTTGCTTAGCCTATAATTTTAAATGACACATGTCCAATTTATTTATTTATTTATTTTTCTTCCGCGACACTTTTCCTAGGCTAGCTACTGTGTTTACAGCAAGATGTTAAACTAATTTAGTATTTTGACAAGACGAATAAAATTATAATAGGCCATTTTTGTACAACCTACATTTTTTTAAATCTGTGACACTTGTTCCTGTTGTAAAGGTTAAACGAACTGTATCCTGACAAGACGAATAAAAATAAGGAATACAATTTTTGTACATTTTTATTTTCTCTGTGACACTTTTTTTTTCCTACTGTGTTGGCAGCAAAATGTTAAACGAATTTCGTGTCTTAAGACACAAAATTCGTTTAACATTTTGCTGTCAATAAAAGACTCTTGACGACGAATAAAATAAATACAATTTTGTGCAGACTGCACTTTTATTTGTTAGCCTATTTGTCTTTCTTTCAGTAGAGGAAATTTAAATGTGTGATTCTCGAAACGAGATCTAAATTTAGCGGGAACGGTCGGGTCGGGAAGAAAATTATTCAAAGCGGACAGCGGGTGAACAAAGAGTAAATATATCGCGGAAGCGGGCGGGTGCGGGATATAACCTCGCAGGAGCAGGCGGGAGCGGGACTTAAAAAACAGTCCCGCGCAGACCTCTACCTTGAGGTCATAAACGCATGAATTAACATTTCTGCATTTGACGTTGAGAGCATAGGTCGCAATTTAGATATGCTTTTGAGATGAAAAAATGCAGTTTTACAGATGCTAGAAACATGGCTTTCAAATGACAGATTGCTATCGAACAGCACACCTAGGTTCCTGACTGATGAAGAAGAATTGACAGAGCAGCCGTCAAGTGTTAGATAATGTTGTAGGTTATTACATGTGGGGTTTTAGGTCCGATAATTAACACCTCTGTTTTTTCAGAATTTAGCAGTAAAAATTACCGTCATCCAGTTTTTATATCGACTATGCATTCCGTTAGTTTCTCAATTTGGTGTGTTTCACCGGGCGAAGAAATATAGAGCTGAGTATCATCAGCATAACAGTGAAAGCTAACACCATGTCTCCTGATAATAT
Source organism: Onychostoma macrolepis (assembly GCF_012432095.1). NCBI lineage: Eukaryota > Metazoa > Chordata > Actinopteri > Cypriniformes > Cyprinidae > Onychostoma > Onychostoma macrolepis. Next base: position 31,321,125 of record NC_081169.1, on the reverse strand, counting down.
CTCCCAAGGGTAACATATAGAGCGTGAAAAGTAACGGCCCTAGTACTGAGCCTTGAGGTACTCCATACTGCACTTGTGATCGATATGATACCTCTTCATTCACTGCTACGAACTGATGGCGGTCAGATAAGTACGATTTGAACCATGCTAAGGCACTTCCACTAATGCCAACAAAGTTTTGTAGTCTATTCAAACGAATGTTGTGGTCGATAGTGTCGAACGCAGCGCTAAGATCCAGTAGAACTAATAAAGAGATACAACCACGATCAGATGATAGAAGCAGGTCATTTGTAACTCTAATGAGAGCAGTCTCAGTACTATGATACGATCTAAATCCTGACTGGAATTCCTCACAGATATAATTTTTCTCTAGGAAGGAATATAATTGTGAGAATACTACCTTTTCTAGTATCTTTGACAGAAAAGGGAGATTTGAGATCGGTCTGTAATTAACTAGATCTTTGGGGTCAAGTTGTGGTTTTTTAATGAGAGGCTTAATAACAGCCAATTTGAAGGTTTTGGGGACATATCCTAATGACAATGATGAATTAATAATAGCCAAAAGAGGATCTATGACTTCTGGAAGCAGCTCTTTTAGTAGTTTAGATGGAATCGGGTCTAACATACATGTTGTTGGTTTAGATGATTTAACAAGTTTATACAATTCTTCCTCTCCCACAGTAGAGAATGAGTGGAATTGTTCCTCAGGGGTCTATAGTGCGCTATCTGATGCGATACTGTAGCTGACGGCTGCAGGGATACAATTTTATCTCTGATAGTATCGATCTTGGAAGTGAAGTAGTTCATAAAGTCATTACTGCTATGCTCTTGGGAAATGCCAACACCTGTTGATGCTTGATTTTTCGTTAATTTAGTTACTGTATTGAATAAATACCGGGGTTATGTTTGTTTTCTTCTAGAAGAGACGAAAAGTAATCAGATCTAGCAGTTTTTAATGCTTTTCTGTAGGATAGGGTACTTTCCCGCCAAGCTAAACGAAATACCTCTAATTTAGTTTTCCTCCAGCTGCGCTCCATTTTCCGGGCTGCTCTCTTTAGGGCGCGAGTGTGCTCATTATACCATGGTGTTGGACTCTTATCCTTAATCTTCCTTAAGCGTAAAGGAGCAACCGCATCTAAAGTGCTAGAAAAGAGAGAGTCCATAGTTCCTGTTACATCATCAAGTTGTTCTGAGCTATTGGATATGCTGAGGAACTGAGATAAGTCAGGAAGATTATTTATAAAGCAGTTTTTTGTGGTAGAGGTAATGGTTCTACCATATTTGTAACAAGAAGTTGGCTTTACAGCTTTAGCTATATGGAATATACAGGAGACTAGATAATGATCTGAGATATGAGATATCATTTAGTTTAGTTTAGTTTGCACCGATCCTGGGTTTTAGGTACCATGAAAGTGGCTTGGCTTTTGGCAGCATTCATTACCATAGTAATTTACTCTCCACGGCAAGTTATGTTCTGGATTTGAGATCTCAAACTGAAATTGGACCAATCAGATGTGAGCAAAGTGACACATGTCTGATGCAACAAAAAGTCACTCCCCCAGTTTCTCTTGCTCCAGATTAAATGTCACTAGTACTAAAAAAATAATGATTATTAATAACTATTAATGATAATTTATATAATTATTAAATGATAATATTTTTAATCCATTACACACAAGCAATTGTAGTTTAACAGTTATTATAAATTATTTATTTTAAATGAATATTAATATATACAGATCATATGTAATATAAATAAGCTGTAGAATCAATAGACAACACTTAAATGACTACATGTGACCTTACATGTTCGAGTCTCTATCATGAAATTATGTTATGTTCTGTAAGGTCCACGAATTTGGTCCAAGGACGGTATCCAATCGTGGATGAAGGTTTCCTGCATGTTCGGTCTTTTCAGCGCGCAAGGTTATTAAATTTAGGTTAACTTCAAATCTGACTCCATTTTATTATGACCTCGAATTTAGGTTGAAAGACAAATTGGTCGTTTGTCTGTCCCTAATTATTCCTATTATTCTTCTGACATTTGATTATTCTAGTTAATTCTTGACTTTACATTTACTCATTCATTAGGAATCTATATCACTCAGGGTATATCACGCCGGCCGACGTACTTATACCCCATAATCACAAACTCGCTAGTCTAATCATTTGTCAGCGGTTATGGCTAATACTATTTAATAGGTCGCTCATACTCACCATTCTTTAAATAGTAATTCTGTTTAGCCCCCTACAGTTACCTATGTACAACTTAGTTAAAGCTCAGACAATAATCAGCGGTTATGCTAGTACCGTTTGTCTAGCCCCCGATAGTTATATAACCACGTACAACTTAACTATAGTTGAGACAATAATCAGCGGTTATGCTAGTAGCCTACTATGAAATATGTTAATATCTCATTAGTATTTTCACCTAGCCCCCGATAGTTAAAATAACTACGTACAACTTGAATAAAGTTCAAACAATAATCAGAGGTTATGCTAGTATCCTATATCTAGCCCCCAATAGTTAGCAAACTACATACAACTTAATTAAAGCTGAGACAGTAACCAGCGGTTATGACCAGTACTATAACTAGCCCCCCATAGTTAATGCAACTGAGTACAACTTAACTAAAGTCAAGCAATTAATAACCCTGGACGCAGATTTTCAGAGACATACGCCTTCACTTAATCTACTTGAGAAAATAATTTCAGAGTAAGTCAGAATAAATTCAAATGTAGCAATTTATTATCAGTCAGGTAAATATGTATTATGCCAATTATACAGCCAATTCAAAAATATCAAATCAATACAAAACATCAAAATCTCAAAGATGAATCTAAGAGTAAGCATACCTGACTTATGCATACTTGAAAAATACATAGTATGAAGTGTGGGAACACTTCATCCTACGGGCTCATTCTGGGTACAGGAGGCCCTGATCCTTTTGCTACATTTCCTTAAGTACCTCAGACTAAGACCAACATACCCCGAGATGGAGACAGGAACTAACAATTGGAATTTGCATTGACCGAGTTAACACCTTTTGGGACAGAAGGTAATTTGCATGAAAGACACTGGGAACTGACTACACCTAAAGACACTGGGAACTGACTACACCTAAAGACACTGGGAACTGACTACACCTCTACAGTGTGCAAAATATCTCTAAACTCTTAGGATCTGTATTACCTTTTAGTTTACTTATAAGAATGAGACCATTGTACCAGTCGCCCTGAGACAATTTAAATGATACCAAACATGACTGTAAATATCACTTGCATTCATGTAAAACATTACAATCTACTATTGACCATTCTGAGCAGACTGAGTAGAAGGAGGGATGGGTTAAGGGATTTATGAAGAAACAAATGGAAGTTTCCTGCACCTCCACTCTGTGGGGTGTCTCGAAGATGCCTGTGCATGTTTTTACAGTCTGTTTCTCAGGAGATCAAAGTATCTGAGATTCTTTCATGCTTACATGTTCCAAATTTGATATCACAAAAATTGATGTTCATGTGAGATTTTGTTTTGGCACTGTACCAAATGTGACACCCAAACTCCAATTTTTTTTTTTTACGCATTTTTCTGTCACAGATCAAACAAATTCTGTCACGATATCACTTCTACCACAAAACAGTCACCAAATATGAAACCTTGACTGTCAGACCTTTCCAAAGATATGTGTTTTGTCAAGATTAAAAAAAATATTTGATTATAAAATAGCATAGTACATTTTGAAATATGAAACTTGACACCATCCACTTGGGGGGAGGAGCTAGCTAAGAGGATTTTAAAGTACTGTTTCCATGGTAACGAAATGTCTGATATCAAAACAGTTCTCACAGGATGAATTTTGAGTTTTTAAGTTTTCGAATGATCTAATTTAGGGTGATTACTAAAATATTTGATAGAGTAAAAAGGCAATTTAAAAAAAAGAGTGCCAAGCATCCCGCCAGCGGAACGGTGACAGTTTAAAGCTGCAGTCCGTAAGTTTTGCCTCTTTGTCGCCATCTCGGTTTGAAAATCTGCAATTGCAGCTGCTTGCGGAATTATCTTCCCTGCGAGGGATGTGCAGCGGCACGGAAAATAAGAATTTTCACCGTATATTGTCATCTGAACAAGTAAGTAACAAGTCTGCCAACCTTGTTTTGACCAACTGAGGAAAAAAAAAACATTACAATAAATCGCGCTACCGATGGTAATTAAATCTAAAGATCGGTTAGCTTATATCACATCAAACCGTGCAAATTATTATTATTGTAATACCTTATTCTCAAATTATTAATGTTAACAACATCAGCATTGTGTGACTGAGTATAGTGTGTATTAGCGTGTAGATTTCAATTTCTGTACAGTCTAATCTCTAATTGTCATACCATTCGAATTTCATATTAAGAAATTCTTTTAACCCAAAAAGCTAATTATGCTCCCTTCGAACTGGTTGTCTTTAAAATACAAATCCTGTGTAATCCCAGGCTATCTGTAATCAGAAGCACATTTAAAACTGGAATATAATTTAATTTCATTCACATGCGTTTCATAAACACATAATCCTTTCTGGATTACAATCCGCCATCAAATTGATAAATTTAATTATTCCAGTTGCTGTGAGAAAAGGCTAAACAATCCGGCTAAAGTAAGGCGATAGTTTTGAACACTGGCTGGTTATGTACTTGCTCAAATATTGATTTCGGATAGTTTTTTACCAATAAAAGTTACGGACTGCAGCTTTAAGGAATAAGAGAACATCATCCAATGTGAAATGCTCAAAGTGAAACCGAAAGTGTTTACAAATTAAATTACTGTCATGAAGTAGTCTCGGGACAGATGTTAATATGCAAACACAAATACTTTATTCGACAGAATGAGTTGGAGAGCAAACTGAGTGAAAGGTAGGTACGGAGATCTTCTGAAATGGACTGTAGATGAGCGTGGAACTAATGGAAATGTCTTTGCTTACAGATACTTGGAAATCGCTGGAGAGCACACACCTCAGTGATGGCTTCATTGAGGATGGGGGATGATGATGGCGGAGACAGGCGTTGGAGAGGAGAACAGGAGGTAAGTATAACAGGTAAGTTTCTTAGGAAAGCCAGGATAGTCCACTACATTGAGACAAGACCGGACGATGAGTGGTACTGAGGTGTGTGCTTTTATACTGTGGTTAAGTGGCTGTAGTGATGAGGAACAGGTGCAGGTGATTAGTATTCAGGTGAGGGTGCTCTTTGTGATGACGTGGTGGGATAGCCTGGCCATTCCGTGACAATTACACACTTACCACACATTATAATAAAAAACAGAAAGATCTTCAAAGTCTTCCTTATATTGCAAATTCCATCAAAATCTGATATTAATACCGAACCACTCCCACTCGGCTGACAGCGACATTTGTTAAAAAATTGCTACTTACTGAAGACAAAAACATACGTTTTTTCTTTTATTATAGTAAATAATGAATTTACGCTATGAATTTATGACTTATGCTAACCGAGCGTTTGCCTAAACATTTGAGTATAATAAAATAATAAACGGTAGCCGACACAGTGTTAAACAAAAATCCTCCAGCTTTATTAGACATAACACATATCCAGGGAACCCCGAAAATTTGATGTGCGCTGTGCGCATGTACACTTGCTTACGACGGTAACTTTTTTTTTTTTTTTAACTCATCTCAAACTATAATACTGCATTAGCACCTTCTGCTGTTTGCATCCACTAAAGATTGTTTTTTTCTCTTTCTCCAAGTCAGACAACAAATCTTTATTGGTATGGACAATGGAAGAAATACAAAAAGCAAATAAAAGCAAGCACATCAATCTCAAATGGGTGCTCGACCACAAAACAAGTAGAAAAATCAAATGTAAAGTCGGCAACACCAAAGCTCCAAAATTATAAAAGATTTATTTAAAAAACTTTCGCATAGCGTGTGACATTTCTAGCACGCAGGCTCTTCATCAGACAAATTAAACAACACTAATGTGCCACTCTTTATACCTCCAGGTGATCCAAGGTCACATGACCTTTACACAACATAATAATAATAATAATAATAATGATAATACATCACCAAATGAAAAATGAATGAACCAAAACCATAACATATCAACCAAGGAGAAAAAGAAAAAAACCAAGGGAAAAGAAAAAAAAAAAACCCTAAAAACATATGAAACTATGCAAAATACAAAAATATTATTCTCAATGTATTATTATTATTGTTACAAAATTAATTAATACCAGCATACGTACATAATAAATTCAGCTAATACTCTACTAAATTACAGAAATACAGAAATTGGACAGGCACAGTAGGCTAGTTCCAAAAGGTTCCAAAAAGTTATTTTGAATTATACTTGACAAGGCTTTGTTTAAAATATTGAATACGTTTCCAGAGAAAATTCTTAAACCGTGCAGATCCATATGCGGGCTTTATTATGAGAGCGTAGTCAGACAGGCTGGGGTCAGTACCAGCAAACAGTGATAAATAGGGCAAGACAAAAGAGTACTCCAGGATACAGGCGAAGATCAGGGCAAGCAGAGAATGAACAAGACGAGAAAAACAGCCAAGGATCAAAGACACAGGTGATCAGGCAATGACAAGACGAGACGAAACAAGACGCTGACTCAGACTAAGGGCCGTTTCTCAATATGCATTCTTATGTAATCTTGCGTCCTTGTGCTCTCGCTCTACATCATCATTAACCGTCGAAGTTCAATTCCAATACTCAAGTACAGAGGACGCATGAAAGTGCCCGGATGTGTTCTTGATATCAAGGATGCATCGGATGCAGACTTGAGAGAATCGAACCGTTAGAAATCCCAGAAGACGTTGCGGGTGGCCGGTGTACGGAAGCCTGTAAGCTTTAAACTTCTCAATCTCGCTTAAGCGATTAACTGCTGCAAGCCTCGCAAATACATGACGGCTTGTGAAAGTAAACATTTGTAGTTTTGTTTTGCTTAATTTTAAGTGAGAAAGCCTGTTGTACTTTTTATTGGCATATTAAAAATAATTTTAACATTGGAAAATAATATGTAACATAGCCTATAATCATTTTCACAAATATATGAGGTAAAAACTATAAAATAATATGAAAATATTATCAATAATAAAAGGAAACAAATGTTTTAAAAGCATTATGACATTTGTTTGTGATGTTATGTGTTATATATTGTGCATTGTGTGCTGTTGTCTCGCTCCTTATAACCTGCTGGGATTGTCAGCTGAGCAGCAAGAACACAGCGCATCTCAATTCTCACAAGGATGCGTTCTGTGTTCTCGCATCCTTCCGAGTTCGTTCTTTCAAGGAAGCCTGGCAAGATCGGTCTCCAGGAATTGAGAAACAACCTAAGACTTGGAATGGCTCCGTAAAGTAGCTAACAGCTAAACAACGATACATACATACAATACTCAGCCCGGAATGATGGTGAGTGTGTGTGATAAATAGTCCATGTGATTGGCTACAGGTGTGTTCGCATTCAGTGTAGTGTGAAATGGATCATGGGAAATGTAGTCCGGGGTGAAAGGGTGAAACAGTCTGTGTGGTGAAGGGGACCTCTGGTGGTGAGCGGGAGGAGTAACAGGGACCGGATTCATGACAAATATATTGTTCAGCTCAAGTGTTGATGATGTCACAAAGATTGACAGTGGTGGGCGTGTCTTATTAAACTGAACTCGCACCCTCTTCATCCAGCAGTGGTTTCGCTTCTGCTGATTCCTTCACTTTGTTTCCTGTGGAAGAAAATAGAGATCACAGAAATTAAAAAGTAAGAAAAAAACAGTTCTGCTACATGTACATCTACACATAGATGATGTTACAGCTCCACTCGCTTGTCCCTATACATGCTGAAAACAACAGAACAATGAAAAATATATAATGACAAAATACAAAGATAATATTTTTCAAGTCTTTCCTTGAAAACCTAAAATAATCACTTCATTCATCTTCTATTGGCTTCAGAAGATACATGGAGAGAAAGATAAATAAAGACTATCAGTGAGTAAAGCATCTTCAGATCTATTTTATTATAGGGATGTGCAGTATTTAATGTTTAATGTTTAATGTACAACTTTATTGTCCACCTGAGTGGAAAATTGTCTTTGGCTCACCAACACAACAAAATTAATAACAACATACAAATAGAATAAAATCACAATAACTAGTCACGTTACACACACAACACAAAGAAAAAATGGATACAATTCAAGCCTTACACACTGCTTAATTAAAAAGTTGCTGAGTTAATAATTCTAATTGCAAGAGGATGAGAGCCATCTGCAAGAACGTCTCAGTTACATATGTAACCATGGTTCCCTGAGTAGGGAACGAGACACTGCGTCCTCTAGGGGTCGCTATGGGGAACGCCGTCAGCGTGACCCGTGTCTGAAGCATATATACAAAAACACCACATGTTGGCCGGCGACAGCCTATGACGTCACTACCGGCACGACCACAGTATAAAGGGCCGTCGGGAAAATACGTCATTCACTTCTTTGTCTGAAGCTTGCGTCCGAAGCATGGCAACGAACCTAGAGGACGCAGTGTCTCGTTCCTACTCAGGGAACCATGGTTACATATGTAACCTGAGACGTTCCCTTCGAGGGAACTGAACTGCATCCTCTAGGGGTCGCTATGGGGAACGGAATACCCACGCCACCATGCTGAGGGAGTGCAAGCCAAGCACAAAAAGGCGAGCACTAAGTACCAACTCTACCCGGCTAAGGAGCTGCCCCTGGGACGGTTCGACGGCTGTCACTGACATTATCCCTTCGCCAAAAACCTGAGCTGCATACCCCAGAACTTACCTGTTAGGGGCCGGGCCTCCTGGACCCAGGGTAGAGCTCAAAGGCTTGGAATCAGATTAGCAGAGATTCCTTTAAGGGGATACGACCAAGCGCCTAGGATAGTAACTAGGCCTTGGCCTGTCACCCAGGGGCTACTGCTTGCTCTGCATGAGCTCGCTGAAGGAATTGTCTCAACAGATCCTTGGTAGCAACACCCTGTTCAAGTCAGTATCACTGGGGATACATAGGTAGAGTGGGGCCCAAGGTGAAAACCGGGACCTGACCGACTCAAAGAAAGGGCACAAGCCGCAGCGTAACCCATACCATACAGAATTTTAGAAAGATTGCAAAACACTTGGTGTGCTATCTTACCACAACGTGGCTTTCAGAAAGTGCACAGAGACTAGCGTGCGCACTCACCATAACATGGATTTGAAACACCGTTCTGGAGAGAGGAGAACCCAACTCTCAGCATGAGAGGGGACTCAGACGCTCAGAAGGGAGCGGCGTGCTCATAGGTGACCCTCTATGGCGAGGGAGCAATGCTAGCTCGACCAACAGACATAGCTCTGGAGGCGGAGAACCCAACTCTCAGCATGAGAGGAACTCAGACGCTCAGAAGGGCATGGCATTCTCATAGGTGACCCTCTATGATGAGGGGAGCAATGCTAACTCTACCAACAAGGAGAGCAACCCAACAGGGAGGCATACAGAGGCCTAACAACCTGAGGCTGCTGATAACAGAGTTCTGGAGAGCGGAGAACCCAACTCTCAGCATGAGAGGGATCTCAGACGCTCAGAAGGGGCGGCATGCTCATAGGTGACCCTCATGGTGAGGGGAGCAACGCCAGCTCGACCAACAAGGAGAGCATAGGGTCAGGGTCACAGAGCTCTGAGGGAGCGGAGAACCCAACTCTCAGCATGAGAGGGATCTCAGGCGCTCAGAAGGGGCGGCATGCTCATAGGTGACCCTCATGGTGAGGGGAGCAACGCCAGCTCGACCAACAAGGAGAGCATAGGGTCAGGGTCACAGAGCTCTGAGGGAGCGGAGAACCCAACTCTCAGCATGAGAGGGATCTCAGATGCTCAGAAGGGAGCGGCATGCTCATAGGTGACCCTCAATGGTGAGGGGAGCAATGCTAGCTCGACCAACAGACATAGCTCTGGAGGCGGAGAACCCAACTCTCAGCATGAGAGGGATCTCAGACGCTCAGAAGGAGCGGCATGCTCATAGGTGACCCTCAATGGTGAGGGGAGCAATGCTAGCTCGACCAACAGACATAGCTCTGGAGAGCGGAGAACCCAACTCTCAGCATGAGAGGGAACTCAGATGCTCAGAAGGGAGTGGCATGCTCATAGGTGACCCTCAATGGTGAGGGGAGCAATGCTAGCTCGACCAACAGACATAGCTCTGGAGAGTGGAGAACCCAACTCTCAGCATGAGAGGGAACTCAGACGCTCAGAAGGGAGCGGCATGCTCATAGGTGACCCTCATGGTGAGGGGAGCAACGCCAGCTCGACCAACAAGGAGAGCATAGGGTCAGGGTCACATAGCTCTGGAGGCGGAGAACCCAACTCTCAGCATGAGAGGGATCTCAGGCGCTCAGAAGGGAGCGGCGTGCTCATAGGTGACCCTCTATGGCGAGGGGAGCAATGCTAGCTCGACCAACAACATAGCTTGGGAGAGCGGAGAACCCAACTCTCAGCATGAGAGGGAACTCAGACGCTCAGAAGGGCATGGCATTCTCATAGGTGACCCTCTATGATGAGGGGAGCAATGCTAACTCTACCAACAAGGAGAGCAACCCAACAGGGAGGCATACAGAGGCCTAACAACCTGAGGCTGCTGATAACAGAGTTCTGGAGAGCGGAGAACCCAACTCTCAGCATGAGAGGGATCTCAGACGCTCAGAAGGGAGCGGCATGCTCATAGGTGACCCTCATGGTGAGGGGAGCAACGCCAGCTCGACCAACAAGGAGAGCATAGGGTCAGGGTCACAGAGCTCTGAGGAGCGGAGAACCCAACTCTCAGCATGAGAGGGATCTCAGGCGCTCAGAAGGGAGCGGCATGCTCATAGGTGACCCTCATGGTGAGGGGAGCAACGCCAGCTCGACCAACAAGGAGAGCATAGGGTCAGGGTCACAGAGCTCTGAGGGAGCGGAGAACCCAACTCTCAGCATGAGAGGGATCTCAGATGCTCAGAAGGAGCGGCATGCTCATAGGTGACCCTCAATGGTGAGGGGAGCAATGCTAGCTCGACCAACAGACATAGCTCTGGAGAGCGGAGAACCCAACTCTCAGCATGAGAGGGATCTCAGACGCTCAGAAGGGAGCGGCATGCTCATAGGTGACCCTCAATGGTGAGGGGAGCAATGCTAGCTCGACCAACAGACATAGCTCTGGAGAGCGGAGAACCCAACTCTCAGCATGAGAGGGAACTCAGATGCTCAGAAGGGAGTGGCATGCTCATAGGTGACCCTCAATGGTGAGGGGAGCAATGCTAGCTCGACCAACAGACATAGCTCTGGAGAGTGGAGAACCCAACTCTCAGCATGAGAGGGAACTCAGACGCTCAGAAGGGAGCGGCATGCTCATAGGTGACCCTCATGGTGAGGGGAGCAACGCCAGCTCGACCAACAAGGAGAGCATAGGGTCAGGGTCACATAGCTCTGGAGAGCGGAGAACCCAACTCTCAGCATGAGAGGGATCTCAGACACTCAGACGGGAATGGCATGCTCATAGGTGACCCTCAATGGTGAGGGGAGCAATGCTAGCTCGACCAATAACATAGCTCTGGAGAGCGGAAAACTCAACTCTTAGCATGAGCGGAATCTCAGACGCTCAGATGGGAGCAGCATGCTCATAGGTGACCCTCAAAGGTGAGGGGAGCAATGCCAGCTCGACCAACAAGGAGAGCAAAGGGCCGAATGACAGAACTCTGGAAAGCGCCCACTGGCCTAAAAACCAGTAAGCCCTCCAGAGAAGCTGCCACACAAAACTTCTGGGCTCTATACTTAAACCCTAGCAGGGGAGACGCACACTCTAGGCAAGGGCTCAGTGAGATTGCTACTTAAAAACCCTCGGAAGGGGAGCAGTCTCTAAGCTAATACATAGATATCCTCAGATAGCTCTGCACCTTCTCAACCAAAGAAACTGAAGTAAAAAGACCCACAGGTCCTGGAACTGCAGTGTTGCAAGTGTGGAACACATAAATACCAGTAAAACTGGATCGTACTCACCCATCCATGGTTCCTGCGCATGAGATCAGTCCCGGAGGCGAAATCCTAAGATTCGGGGTCCAGACCAACAGTAAGGTAGTTTCTATGAAACATAGAACTTAACCAAAACATCATAAGTCCAGCATAGAGACTGCAATGATTTTAAAGCGCAGGTTTCTTTCTTGGTCCCCACCCAACCTCGGTCAGGTGGAATAAAACGGTGGTTGCAGGGGAATTAGAGAGGGGAAGATAAGGGCAGATGACAGGCCCCCCGAGGAAAGGGAGTAGATGTTCAATTCTTACTCTGGTCCGGACGAGAGCGTTGAGAACGCTTCGTCTGGATCACCTCCCTCAGGTCTTGCCTACCTCTTTGACCCGCGCCTCCCTCTAGCCCTACCCGCAGGCGGGGGAGGGGCACGAGTCGCGACACTAGCCTTCTGTGCCCATCTCTGATCCCCAGATGGAGATGGGCCAGGACCCCTGCGTTGTTCGGGCTCAGACCTGGACCTTCTTGGAATGAAGGTTTTGAAGGCCGCTGAGTGTGCCTTCGCCTCCCTAAATTTCTCGACCACCGTCTCGGAGGTACCGAAAAGCTCGGAAGGCGAGACTGGAGCATCGAGAAGAAAGCCCTTCTCTTTCTTCCCAGCATCTGCCAGATTCACCCACAGATGTCTCTCCGTTACCACCATGGCCGCCATAGACCTGCCCATAGCAGTGGCGGCCTGCTTAGTGGCACGGAGAGCCAAATCCGTGGTGCGGCGCAGCTCAGCTACTTCATCAGGTGACAAGCCCTGACCCTTATCCAGGTCCTTCAGCAGATCAGCCTGGTATGCCTGAAGCACCGCCATCGTGTGCAACGAAGCAACAGCCTGACCTGCTGCTGCGTATGCCCTGCCATTTAAGCGAGATGTTTCCTGAAGGGGCTTAGATGGCAAGGAGGGAGCCTTGAGAGAGGATGTCTCGCCCACAGAGAGATAGCTGGCCAGCATCTCTTCCACAGGGGGCATCCCCTCATAGCCGTTTTCACACATCCCCTCAATGTTAGCATAACTGGTATGCTGAAACCTATGATTGCGAGAGGAAAACGGCTTTTTCCATTCCCTCTCAACCTCTGCATGGAGATCAGGAAGAAATGGAAGGCTCACTCGAGTTGGGGGGCTATGGCCAGAAAGATAACGCTCATCGAGACGACCCCGCGGCGCCACCATCTTGGCCCGCTTCCACGGCAAGTCAAGCCTCGCCGTGGCGCGTTCCATAACCTCCAACAGTTCGTCATACGCAGGGCAGGAGCATTGAGAGGGCTCAGTCTCAACTTCTTCGCCCTCAGACATCTCCTGCTCTTCCTGGGCATAACCCAGCAGAGCACTAGCCGCTGGATCAGATGATGTCAGAGAGATCGCATCATCGTCATCCAACGACTCACTCGCTCGCGGCCGACGAGCGAGAAGGAAAGCCCCTCTCTAACTCACGAGCCAGCTCCGCCTGCAGCCCCACGAGCTCATTATCCTCCGTGCCTCAGCAGCAGTGGGTCTTGAGCCGCTGAAGCAGACGGCTGTCCCTCCTTCCTCGAAAAGAGAGACAGACGAGAGCGGAGCTTTCTCATAGAAAAAAGCTCACAGTGCACGCAGATTGCCCCCTCGAGCACATCGCGTGCGTGCTCATCGCACAAACAAAAGACGCAAAGATCGTGTGTGTCATCAGGTGTCAAATAACGAGGACACGGATGAACACATCTCTTAAACGCCTTGCTAATGCTCGCCATAGTAGGAAATCGTTTCTTACCTGTACAATACACGCTTCAAACAAAACAGTCACTGAAGACGAAGAAGAGAATGACGTATTTTCCCGACGCCCCTTTATACTGTGGTCGTGCCGGTAGTGACGTCATAGGCTGTCGCCGGTCAACATGTGGTGTTTTTGTATATATGCTTCAGACACGGGTCACGCTGACGGCGTTCCCCATAGCGACCCCTAGAGGATGCAGTTCGAAGTTCCCTCGAAAGGGAATAACTCTCGCCTTCTTCTTTGTCCTTTCCATGTAAAGTTGTGTTAGTTGATTCTGAGGCCTGCCAATTATTTTATTTGCCAAGGATACAATTCTGGAAAGTTTGTTCTTGAGTCTGCAATTTAGATGCTCATACCAGACAGAAAGATGAAAAGTTAAAACACTTTCAACAATAGATATATACACAAGTTCCAAAATGTGCTTACTAACACCAAGACCACTGAGCTGTCTGAGAAGAAAGAGTCGCTGAGAGCATCTTTTAAAAATATACTCTGAACTATCAGCAAAACTCAACTGAGAATCCAAAACTGATCCGAGATACTTAAAATGTTCCACAATTTCAACTTGTTGACTCTCAAGTGAAATCGGCTCACATATCACATCTCGTTTTGTACACATAATTAATTATTTAGTCTTGGCAACATTAATTTCTAGTTGGCTAGAGCAACACCAAGTTTCAAGAGCCTTAATGTGGGTCAGGTAGGCCAGATCATATGCATGATTTGTTTTGTCCAACAGGCCAACCAGGGCCATATCATCAGCATATTTAAATAATCTGAAATTTTCCACATTAATTGTAAATTCATTAGTAAAAATAGAAAACAGCACAGGGGAAAGAACACAACCTTGTGGGCAACCATTACTCACAGTGAGCACATCAGACATCACCCCTCTAACACAGACTCTTTGTGGACGACGAGAGAAAATTTCTAATCCAGAGGACGAGCCCTTGATTAATATTAAGATCCACTAACCTTTTTATAAGAATATGTGTCTTCATTGAATTAAAAGCTGAACTAAAATCTACAAATAAAATCCTAGCGTATCCTTTAGGATTTGTAAGATGTTTAGTGACTGTATTAAGAAGAGTCAGTACAGCATCATCTGTGCCTCTATTTCTCTTATATGCAAACTGAAGTGGATCTTGCTTAGAGGCCACACTTAAAGTTAAATGATTAGCTAAAACTCGCTCCATAGTTTTGCATAATATAGAAGTTATTGCAATAGGTCGATAATCATTTGGCATACTTGCACCTGTTTTTTTTGCCACAGGTTGAATCACTGAGTATTTTCATAATTTTGGCACTGCACTTTTGTCCAAGAGAAATTGAAATAGCCTTGTAAAAACTCTCTTTAATTGAGGAGCACAGTCTTTAAAAAGACGAGCTTTAAGACCATCCGGGCCAGTGGTCTTATTTGACTTTAGTTTTCTAAGACTTGCAATAACATCTGTCTCCTTAATAACTATAGATTTCTCTACACTAAGATTTTTACATATCTCATCGCATTCTGTCTGACCTTCCACTGTGTCGAATCTAGATTAGATTAGATTAGATTAGATTCAACTTTATTGTCATTACACAAGTACAGGTACAGGGCAACGAAATGCAGTTTAGGTCTAACCAGAAGTGCAATAGCAGCAAGTGCAGTATATACAATGGTTGAATAAGTGCAGGACAAGGATATGTACTGAATATATGTATAAATATATGTAGAAAGATGGATATTAATATAAACAGAATTTACAGGTGAATATGTATAGTGAATAAATATACAGAAATTTACAGGTGAATATGTATAGTGAATAAATATACAGAATTTACAGGTGAATATGTATAGTGAATAAATATACAGAATTTACAGGTGAATATGTATAGTGAATAAATATACAGAATTTACAGGTGAATATGTATAGTGAATAAATATACAGAATTTACAGGTGAATATGTATAGTGAATAAATATACAGATGGCTATTACTATAAGCAGAATGGATGTGGTGGATGTGGAGCAGGTGAATCCTGATCGAACATTCTGGGGTCTGTTGGTCAGGAAGTCCAAAATCCAGTTACACATTGAGGTATTGATGCCCAGGTCTCCAAGTTTGGCTATTAACTTGGTTGGGATGACAGTGTTGAATGCTGAGCTGAAGTCAACAAACAGCATACGTGCATAAGTGTTCTTATTGTCCAGGTGGGTGAGCACAGAGTGCAGTGCCATGGAAACTGCGTCCTCTGTGCTCCTATTGCTACGGTAGGCAAACTGGTGTGAGTCCAATGTGGATGGTAGAGAGTCTTTTAGGTGTTCCAGGACCAGCCGCTCAAAGCACTTCATGACGATGGGTGTGAGTGCTACAGGGCGGTAGTCATTAGGGCACCTCGGACTAGAGTGTTTTGGCACTGGCACAATGGAAGTGCATTTAAAGCATGTTGGTACGGCTGCTTGGGCAAGAGACAGGTTGAAAATGTCTGTAAAACCCCAGCGAGCTGCTCCGCACATGCCCTGAGAACACGACCAGGGATGTTGTCTGGTCCAGCAGCCTTGTGCGCTGATCCGGCTCAGTGCCTTGCAGACATCTGTGGAGGAGAGTATAATTGGTGGGTGGTCAGCTGAGGATTGAGCTTGGTGGCAGTTTCTCTGTTGTCTCTTTCAAAGCGAGCATAAAAGTAGTTTAGCTCGTTCAGGAAGTTGACATCAGTGGCTGCGGGGTGGAGTGGGTGGGTTTGTAGTCACTGATGGCCTGAATGCCCTGCCACATGCGCCGAGGGTCAGAGTTGGAAAAGTGTCCCTCTATCTTTAGCTTGTAGCAGTGCTTGGCCTTTTGATGCCCCTCTTCAGGTTTGCTCTGGATGTGCTGTAGGCTTGTGCATCTCCTGATCTGAAGGCAGTGTTGCGTGACTTCAACAGGAGTCGCACTTCCTTGTTCATCCAAGGCTTCTGATTTGGATATGTGGTGATCTGTTTCTGGGTTGTAACACTGTCAATGGTGATATTGATATGATCCAATACAGAGGAGGTGTAAGAGTCAATGTCTGTGTGAGCGCCACTGGTGGCTTGAGAAGCAAACATACTCCAGTCTGTGTGTAGAAACCTTTCCTGGAGTGTGGAATCTGCCCCGCAGGCCACACCTTGATGGTCTTCACTGATGGCTTCACACGGTTGATGAGGGGTGCATATTTGGGGTGAGGAACAAAGAAAGGTGATCTGACTGTCCCAGGTGGGGGAGGGGTGTCGCAACGTAGCTCCAGCCATGTTTGTGTAAACATGGTCTAAGGTTGTGTTTCCTCTGGTGTGACAGGAAACATGCTGGTGAAACTTGGGTAGCACTGACTTTAAGTTTGAGTGATTAAAGTCACCTGCAACAATAAAAGCCGCTCCGGGTGATCAGTCTGTTGTTTACTGATGGCTGCGTGAAGTTCTTTCATAGCAAGCTTGGCATCAGCATCCGGGGAATATAGGCTGCAGTTATAATGGTGGAAGTGAACTCCCGCGGTAGATAAAGCGGTCTACATTTAACCATGAGAAACTCAAGGTTAGCTGAACAATGACTCCCAACAATAGCAGAGTTTGTGCACCAAGCTTTGTTAATGTAAATGCACAATCCACCACCTCTGGTCTTACCGAGCCATCTAATGTTCTATCCGCCCGAGTGTGTGGCGTCCGCTAGCTCAATAGCGGTGTCCGGTATTCCGCTGTTTAACCAGGTTTCCGTGAAGATTAGGACGTTACAGTTCAAAAGTTTCTTGCTGTGTGTGATGCTGAGTCGAATCTCCTCCATTTTGTTCACTAGCGACCGTACATTGGCGAGGAAAATGCTGGGTAAAGAGAGCCGGTGTGGTGTTAGCCTTAGCTTAGCTCTTAGTCCTCCGCGCTTCCCCCGCCTTTGTTTACGA
Organism: Onychostoma macrolepis; assembly: GCF_012432095.1. NCBI lineage: Eukaryota > Metazoa > Chordata > Actinopteri > Cypriniformes > Cyprinidae > Onychostoma > Onychostoma macrolepis. The sequence continues at coordinate 31,303,445 of NC_081169.1, read as the reverse complement.
TCTCGACGCCGCCTGCGAGCACTTCCGCCCGGCCGGGTAGGGTGCATAGCCTCGGGTGTCCTAGCGATCTCAGGAAGGAGTCAAGATTGTCCATAAAAGTGTCGGAAATTCGCAAACCGATATCCAAAAGCTCACAACGGGTGTACGATGTAAAGGCACAACTGTTCTGCACGAACAGGCCCGAGATGAGTAAGAAAAATACCGCAAAATTGCAAAATCTGGAGAGACCCAGAGCCTCACGATGTACTCGCGCCGCCATCTTGGGAAAATACAATAAAAATTATTCAAATCATTAATAAAGGTTTGACAATTTCTGACCAAACTATAATCTTTTTTATTTGACCTGCCCATTAGTGTATTTAGTCCCTTCCAAGCCTGTCTGACATTACCTGTTAAAAAATTACTCTCAATTTTCGTTTTAAAATCAAATTTTGCTTTGAGAATTTCCCCCCTCAACTGTCTCCTTTTCACACACAGTAATTCTGTATTCCCTGAGCAAAAAGCAACCTTCCTTTCATTAAGACACATTTTCAGCTGTCTAGATACCCAAGGCTTGTTATTAGGAAAAATTTTTCACAGTTTTAGTTTCAGATACAGAATCTTCACAAAATTTAATATATGACGTAATAGTGTCTGTGAGTTCATCGGCGTCCTGACATGACTGAAAAAAAAAAGTCCCAATTAGTCTCTTCAAAACAGTCCTTTAGTCGCTCTTTACACCTGTCAGACCACACATGTATCTGCTTGATAACAGGCTTCGCTCTCTTCACAGCAGCCCTATACTTGGGCAAGAGATGTGATTACATTGTGGTCAGATTTCCCGAGGGGAGGTCTACAAACCGCTTTATAAGCATTGGTGATATTTCCATAGCAGCGATCAATAGTTCGATTTAAGCGGGTAGGGCAGTCCACATACTGTTGAAGTGTAGGCAGGTATTCAGATAAGTCACAAGAATTAAAATCCCCAATAATTAAAACAGGTTGGTCTGCAGATCGGGCAAGCGCATCGTTAAAACTTTCCGCTATTCTCTCCCCAGCAGCACCAACATTCGGTCCGGGTACATAAGTGAATATAACATCTGGCCAAACTCCCGCGGGAGATAAAATGGTCTAAAGGAGATCGTTAAAATCTAAAAAAGTCCGGCGTGCATACTTTTTCCCGTACACAGTACTGTGTGGCCCAGCTATTATCGACAAACACGCACGGCCCTCCTCCTATGGATTTAAATGAGCTGCGCTCGTCTCTGTCCGCTCGTATTGTTGTATACCCTGTTAAACAGGGGGTTATATGATGATCTTTAAGCCAGGTTTCCGTGAGGCAAACAAGGTTGCTTTGTCTGAATTCACGGTCATATCTAGCTCTTATCTTAAGTTCATCAAGTTTATTGCTTACCGAACGCACATTTGACAGGATAATGACGGGCAAGGGAAATCTGCTCCGACGTTTCCAGAGTCGATGTCTTACACCTCCTCTTGAACCACGCTTTTTCCGCTCTTTCTTTCGTCTCTCCGAACATCTTTCACGCCGCCTGATAGCATAACAATCCTCTGGAAGATTTATAGATGAGGACCCGGCAGCAGAATGAAGAGACAGCAAATCCTCACGCGTGTAGGTGAGAGCGTCTTTTTGGTTTGGCCAGCAATGGTACCCAGGTGCGAGTGCCATGAGGTAGAATAATATCCATAATAGTGCAAAATTCATATTGGCAATAAATAAGTTTAAATAAATAAGACTTTAAATCACAAACAAACGAACAAACAAAATACACGTGGTGAGCACAGGGTCAGCAGCAAAGCCGCGCCCCCAGAAGTCCATTTATCGTCTACTGTCAGGGTTTTGGACCCCTTTTGCTTGGTTTTGCCCCTGTTTCTATTCCTGTTTCCTTATTTGGTCATGTTCCTTTTCTTGTTTAGTTAATTGATTATTCTTCATTTAGTTTATCATGATCCCTTGCACCTGTGTTTTGTAATTATCAACTTGCATTTAAGTTCTTGTTTGTTTGGTCTTCTTTTGTCGGGTCTACTTTGTCACTAGTTTTGTTCGTTAGTTTGGAACATCACCTATGTTGGATTATTCCCTGCGTTTTGTCATTAAAGACTATTTGAAGCTATTTCATGCCTCCTGCTTTCTCCCTGCTTCCACGTAACATGACATCTATGATATTGATTGTTGTTTTACCGCTGTGCAAGCTGACTTTATCCATTATGTCACTCACTTGGCAACAAAGACTTTGGATTCCTGAGAATTCAGAACATTCACTGCTTGATGAAGCCCATCAGAATACAGTTAGAATGAGCCTATTATTCAAGTTATGAAAGCAAAACATATGCCTGTATGGGTTTTTGTTTTTTATATTTATAAGATACAATACAGTGCTGTAATATCACACAAGCAAGAGTGACATTTTCCTGTGAGCATCATCGCAAATGTGATATTGATTTATATACAACAGTTCAACAGAAAAGAAGTTAAGTTACATTTAGACACAATATTGTCTGTTTTTTTCTGTTTTGCCAATGAAAATAATTCCAAACAAAGCCGGAGGCAGACATTTGTGCATCTCAGAGCAACACTGTGTTGTTTCATTCATAAATTAATCTGTTTTTGAATGAATCGAGTGAGTCAATGATTCAATGATCCATTTATAAAGACTGTTACTTGCTTCCTTTCTAAATGAATAAGCCATTTTGAACAAATTGTTTGAGTAAATGATTTCATGAATGACTTAAGAAAAGGACTTGCCTCCACCTACTGGTGGTTTTATGGGCTGTTCACACGTGGCATCTAAAAATGCGTGGAAAACGCTGGGCTTTCTCATTCTTTCCAAAGTGCTCATGAGCTTGCGCCCCTCATGGTGTCTGCTGTTGCTAAATAACCTTGAGCTGCGCTCTCCATCAATATCGGCGGTAGTAGCTAAGATAAGTAGCTAGACTCTGAACAAATCTGTCTACAGGTGTAATGTTAGTCAGTTGCAAAGAAAGTATTTCTGGCTAGCTGTAAGCAATGTTCACTCAATTATTTTTTTCTTGCTGAGCAAAACGTTTCTTTATTGGGCGGACATTTCTGACACCCGAGCAAAAACTATTCTTACCAGACCTGTACTGCACATGCACAAAAAAGTGTGTAACTTTTAACTTTAATTTGCTATTTATATTTAATTTGACCCTTGATGTAACTAAATTATGTACATTTTAGGTTACCTGAGAAAACATTTTTACAGTATAATACAATGTCGTTCAAAAATTTGGGATTAGTAAAGTTCTTTAAAGAAGTTTCTTATGCTCATCTGTATCTATTTGATAAAAAATACTGAATATTTGTTTCACAAAAATAATAGTGAAACATTATTGCAATTTAAAATAAAAATGTTCTATTGTAATATACTTTAAAATATAATTTATTCCTGTGAAGTAAAGCTTACATAATACACCTGTGTGTGACTGTAAATGTCTCCGAGTTTTGTTACAGTTCTGTGTCCATCATCAGCTATTTCCAGCACTTAATCAAGCCACTCTTCTTTAATACATGAGGACGTTTTATTTGACATGTCATTGTGTTTGCGTTGGCTCTCGATTTTAGCTATCTCGTCCGCAACCATTAAAGTATTCGGTTTCTACAGCGACTCATTTGGTGCACATCATTCTCTTTCTATAAAACCTGTAAACTGCATTCACCGGTTCTAACTCTATAGCGATATCAACTCTATAGCGGTTTGCCCGAGCATTGCAGTTCTTTCTCTTTTGCTTTCCCAACTCATTTTTGCGTGTGCGCGACACATTATTTCTTCTGCTCGGCTATGGTGGAAGAAGTGTGCGGCCGCAGATTAGACGGAACATTGGCTGTAAGCTAATCACTGTTTGAATAATGAAAATATGCAGTATTTACCCAAGTAAACTACAGTTGGCTAATACATAATCACATACTTGTTTAACCCTATGTCATCAACACTTATGCATCTCCATTCATTGTTTGTTTCTTCAGTTGGTGTTGAAATACTAGGCACTTGACAAATCGTACAGCTCTGATTATTCCAGCACTGATCAGCTGTTCCTCCATCTTGACTGAGCTTTCAATGTTGTTACGGAAGGGTGAAGCTGATTGGATGATTCTTGTCACATGACCTACTGTGTGCTTGCAGCATTTTCATCTAGACAGCATCATGCTTGGCACACATTTACATTTAAAATAACGAATTTTAGTGTGCCAAAGACATGACGTGAACGGCCCCATAGTGTCATAGTTATTTATCCATGACAGGCCTAAACTAGCCAAGGTACCAGCACAAAAACACACTCAGCTAAAAATAGTTTAATCTTCTATATAATTTTTATTTTTTGGTCAATAGCGCACACCCTTACAGAACTATGACTGCATTGCTCAAATGATCTGGGATGAACAAGTACATACAAGTGGAACACTTTCTTGGAACGCCAACCAATCAGATTTGAAGACCAGAACTGTTGTTTAAATGTGTATTAATTAGAATAAATGTTGTTCTACTCACCTTCGATCACATTGAATCTCCTGAATCTGTTCCGTTCACTGTTGAGGACCTGTAGTTTAAAATGTCCAAAGTCTGCATTGGTGATGTTCGTGATGGTCAGAGATCCATTGCAGTGCAGATCATTCAGCTGCAGTCTGTCTCTGAAGCTCTCACTAATACTAGGTGTTCCTGATTCAGCTTTAACAACAAGACGGTTTTTATCTCCAAAGGTCCACAGTATCAGATCTCCTTCCTGTATTTCAATATCGGTCTTTAGAGTGACAGATTCTCCAACCGTCACAAACACTTTCTTCACTTCATGTCAAACACACAGAAACACAAATACAGAAAACAAAGCGTGAATTAATTTAATTATCAGTTTCAACAAATTCATTCTGATGGCATTTTTTAACCTAATTTTTGTTCGTAGTTTCAGCTCATCTGAAATCTGAATTACCTATGACTACCTATGATTCATCATCACAACTTTTCTTGTAATATTGTGATTTATCTCAAAACATTTCTACTTCATTTCTGCAATATTACTCCTTTTAGGCCCATTCACACCAAGAACAATAACTATAAAAAACCATAGCATCCACACAGACACACAATATTGTTCTGTTTGTTATAAGCTGCAGTTTTGTCATTTCGAGCTTTATGTGCTCGAGCTCTTCAAAGCAGGATAGATTGTTATTGGCTGTCAATATTTTTATCGCTCATCAGCTGAAAAAATTATTTAGAAAGTTATTCCAATTATATTGTTCTGTGTCGTTATCATTATAGTTGTGGTGTGGACACTATTCTTTAGAATTTAGAAAGATTTTTATAAATATCTTTATTGTTATTGTGCATGGTGTGAACAGACTTTTAGTTTCATAACTTTAGTATATTTGTATTTATATTTAGTAGTATATAAGCACTTTTCACAATACACACTGTTTTGAAGAAGCTTCACTGAAATTCATAATGTTACTGTTTAAAACATATATTAATGCCTCAGTTCAGAGAGAGGTGACAGAATAGTTCACATTTCGTGATGATATAACAGTCAAGTGTTTGTTGTTGTTTTACTTACACCAAAATGAATTTATTCTGGTAATGTTACGACTTCATATCTTACATTTTTATTTTACCAATGAAACACATTGATATCAAACAGTAGCTATAATTACGTTGCACTTTGGGAATTTGTGTTAAGTTCAGATCATCTAAACTGTTCACACAGTGCATGATTATTGATCTACTCACCACTGACAGTAACAATGAATCTCTTGTATTTGGTTCTTCTGGTTTTGCTGCTGATCTGTACTTTGTAGACTCCAGAGTGAATGGTCCTGATATAACTGATAATGAGATCTCCATTCTTACCACCCATCAGCAGTTTGCTTCTGAATCTCTCGTCAGTAACATCACATTCTATATCAGTGTCTGTAATGGTCCATTCACTGATTTGGGTTATGGGTTTGTTGTCATCTTCAAACCACCACTTTATCTCATCACCGATCTGTAGTTTAGTATCAGTCTTTAGAACGACAGTTCTTCCTTCCGTCCCTGACACTTCCTCTTCAGATGTTACAGTGGAACATAGAAACAGAACAGAAATGTGTTCAGAAGATCAAGCTTAACTTTATAAAGAGCATATTTTGGCATGTTGCTAGGATGTTTTAACACATTGTATTTTTCTAGCACGTTTTAGGATGTTGTTAGCAGGGATGGGCAGTATTTCAGATACATGTATTTACAATACATATTTGAAATACAAAATACTATTTTGCATTTTAAAGCCTTTGGAAAAAACCAAATATAATTAGTAACGTTTAACAAGTATTTTTATATCAGAAGAGAGCGCATCTTTAGAAAGCACACGTTTGCTTCGGTGACATGCTTTTCTGTGTTTCTCTGGACAAGCGCTGCGTCATGGAAAACCCTTATATGGAGATGGCCTGGGCGTGTTTTATGCAAATGACTAGCCTCCTGCACATCTTGGACCAGTATCCACTTATTAGACAGCCATTTGTGAGGTTCAACACAATACTGCCCTCTTCAGCTCATGAAGCTGATGTTCATCTCATTGTAAATAACAATGTGTTATACTTTAAATAACTGTGTAATTAGTAAATCAACACAAACACAAATGGGGCAAAAATGCGTTTTCTCCTCCCTTGCCTCACAGTGCTTTGGTCCAAATGCCTGCTCTTTTACATCACCTACACACACAAGTCCAGTGAGAGAAAACAAATAGTTGTGGAACTCCAGTAAGTAAGGCTGTCAAGACTATTTTATTCACTTAAACATCATATGAAGTGATTTTTTTTTTTTTTAATACAGATGATGCCAATGTATTTCTTGATGAGTCTGCTATGTTAGCAATAATAACTTGACGGATAGTAATGTCTACATCAGACACGACCGCTGTCGCGGCACGACCACAACAGCTTGAAGTTGTCTACACTGGATGCGACAAAGTGGCCGTTGCAAACAGCTTGACTACGTCAGAAATAGTACAGGGAATCCATTTACTGTCCGGGATTTGTCGTGTTGCGATGCGGCATTACAAGTACAATTTTAGCTGTAGTATTTGTGTCCCTTCAAAAATTACTCGAGAAATGTTCATGTTTATTGTCCCCACCAACTGTTAGACGAAATTCACACCCCTGCCTTAAACCCAATCTTTTTGAAAAGTTGGTGGTGCTAAAGGGTATCAGATAGATGATATCTGAAACACACACCTGAAGGAGTACACATAATAAAAGATGTTTGAATTTTTTTTTTTCCCTGCAGGGCAGGGGAAGGGAAGAGGTAGGTTCTAAGCAGTAATACCACTCTAATACTTACCCTCTTGCTTTTGTAGTTCAGAGATCTTGCGGCGATAGTAAATCACAACAGCAGCTAAAAGTCCAGCCACCAGCAGAACAGCAACAACTATTCCAACTATGACAGTTGGAGACCGACCCAAATCAGCTAAAAAGAGACAGTAAATTATTAGAGGACAAAATATTTTTCATGATTCAGGACTGATAGGTGTCAGGTAGCTGACATGTACAGTATACAACATGTTACATCCTTACATTCCACGTTAGTTTATAGTTGACCTTAGGCTTGCTTTGGGAATCTGTGTTACACTGTGTTTGTCCATACCCTGATTACATTATTTGCCGCTGTCATTTAACTGACGAGACCATGGCAGAGGATTTGGCGCACAACAGATCCTGAGCGTCATTGACAAATATATAATCTTGTAAAATGTGCGCTCCGTACCGCCGCTCCCTATACACAGAGTGCGGGTGATCACAAATTTGAAAACGAAAGTAAAAGCGAGGGCGCATTCAGTATCGTACATAGCTTGCAAATTATCCACCTTTTTTCCTAGTGAATCTGCTGCAATTGAGATTATGAGAGACATTCTCGGTTTGGGGAAATTCCACTCAAAAAAACTGAAACAAATAATTTCAATTTCAAAAGGTTCTGCTACAAATATCTGTCACTTTCACTAAATCAACTGAGGATTTTCCTTCATGTTCTATTTTCAGACGTCAAGAGTAACAATATAAAAAGACAACATACTGCGCATTCGTGGTCTGCTCTCACAATTTAACAATATATCCAAAGAATAATTAACTGGAATCTTTTTCGTTTTTCTCTCCAAATCCTCGTCTCTTTCCAGGTTTGTTTTCACATGGATGCTTTAAAATGTTTAATTAGCCGTGTTTATTGGAATGTTTGTTATCTCCGTTAACAAAATGACAGAAATCACTTAATTACTCAGTGCTGATTTTTGATTAAGGCAACGAATGTTAGATGATATAAACATCACAGGTTTTCTTCAAAACCTAAATTCTTACATATACTTACATTTTATTACTTACACAGCGTAAACATATTTCAGTTAGTTGCCAAGGCAACATAATTTTTTTTTTTTTACTTGTTAAAAATTATATGATCAAAAGTCATGCCAACATACGTTTTTGTTACTTTTACTTATTAAAATAAGTTATATCTAAAAAATTTAAGGCAGCAACTATTTACAGTGTACAGTGTATTACAGTGTAATATTTATTTTATTTTGCTGCTGATAACATATTGCCTAGCCCCACTGTAAAAAAAAATATTTTTTTTTGTATCTGTAGCCATGTTAATAGTAAGATATAGAAGCCAGCATATATTTAATGTTTATTTGATTATTTCCAAATACTTTGTGCTAAAGTCCTTTAATTTGAAACTCACCACTGACAGAAACAAGGAACTGCTGTGAGCTCTCGCGGCCAATGATCTGTACTTCATAAAGTCCAGTGTGTTCAGTTCTGGCGTTTGTGATGGTCAGAGATCCAGTTTGATCTAGTTGTAGTCTGTTTCTGAATCGTTCATCAGCATCATTTAATGAAAGGTTGTTAGTTTCTACATCGATTTTAGCTAGGAGGATGCCTTTATCTCCAAACCTCCATACTATCAGATCATTTTTCAGTAATTCAACATCATTCTGTAGAATGACACGTTCCCCTTCAATCACTGACACTGACTTCACTCCATCCGTCTCACCAACCACACCTGGAAAACAAACAGACCAGAACTGATTTATAGGCGAGGCAAGTTTATTTATATAGCACATTTCATACACAATGGTAATTCAAAGTGCTTTACATACAAGGAAATAAAATAGTTATTTAAAAAAATCATCACAACAATAAAACAAGGAATTTAACAACTTTTAAAATGATTAAAAAAATTTATTTAAAATGAATGAAAACAGTTAAGAATAGAAATGATTACAGGAGCATCTCAATAAATTAGAATGTCGTGGAAAAGTTCATTTATTTCAGTAATTCGACTCAAATTGTGAAACTCGTGTATTAAATAAATTCAATGCACACAGATTTAAGTAGTTTAAGTCTTTGGTTTTTTTAATTGTGATGATTTTGGCTCACATTTAACAAAAACCCACCAATTCACTCTCAACAAATTAGAATACTTCATAAGACCAATAAAAATATTTTTAGTGAATTGTTGGCCTTCTGGAAAGTATGTTCATTTACTGTATATGTACTCAATACTTGGTAGGGGGTCTTTTTGCTTTAATTACTGCCTCAGTTCGGCGTGGCATGGAGGTGATCAGTTTGTGGCACTGCTGAGGTGGGATGGAAGCCCAGGTTTCTTTGACAGTGGATTGTATTGCACGTAGATTCTCTCTGGGGTTCAGGTCTGGTGAGTTTGCTGGCCAGTTAAGCACACCAACACCATGCTCATTTAACCAACTTTTGGTGCTTTTGGCAGTGTGGGCAGGTGCCAAATCCTGCTGGAAAATGAAATCAGCATCTTTAATGGACAATCACTCACCTGGACAATAAGAACACTTATGCACGTATGCTGTTTGTTGACTTCAGCTCAGCATTCAACACTGTCATCCCAACCAAGTTAATAGCCAAACTTGGAGACCTGGGCATCAATACCTCAATGTGCAACTGGATTTTGGACTTCCTGACCAACAGACCCCAGAATGTTCGATCAGGATTCACCTGCTCCACATCCATCACACTTAACACTGGTGTACCACAGGGCTGTGTGCTAAGCCCGTTTCTCTACTCCCTCTTCCGACTGCAAGCCTGTGTATGGATCTAATTCCATCGTCAAGTTTGCAGACGACACCACGGTGATTGGCCTCATCAGTAACAACGATGAGACTGCCTATAGGGAGGAGATCCAGCACCTGGCCACATGGTGCACTGAAAATAACCTGCTCCTCAACACCACCAAAACGAGGAGCTCATCGTGGACTTCAGGAAGGAGTCAAGAGGCACACACGACACCATCCACATCAATGGAATGGCTGTTGAGCGTGTCTCCAGTTTCAAGTTCCTGGGGATCCACATCTCGGCGGACATGTTGTGGAAAACCAACACCTCCAGCCTGGTCAAGAAGGCTCACCAGCGCCTCTTCTTTCTGAGGACACTGAGGAAGAATCAGCTCTCCTCGGCTATCCTGGTGAACTTCTATCGCTACGCAATAGAAAGCATCCTGACCAACTGTGTCACAGTATGGTATGGGAGCTGCTCTGTTGCGGAGCGCAAGGCACTGCAGCGGGTGGTGAAAACTGCCCAGCGCATCACAGGGACTCCACTACCTGCCATCGAACACATCCAGAGGAAACGCTGTCTGCATCGAGCTCGCAGCATCCTTAAGGACTCCTCTCACCCAGCCCACAGACTGTTTTCTCTCCTGCCCTCCGGTAGGCGTTTCAGGTGCCTCCGGACCAGGACCAGCAGACTAAAGAACAGTTTCTTCCCCAGAGCTGTCTCTTTACTGAACTCTAACGCCCGTTGATCCACTTCCTCATATATTATTAACTCTTCTCTCCTACCTCACATCTACCTTATTTGCACTACTGAATGTAAATTTTTATTACAGTAACAACTGTTTACTTTTGTATCTTGCACTACCATACCTAAATTGGACTATGCTCATTTGCACTGCCGACTGTTGTTTACATTATCAATGTTTACATTAACATTTTGCACCGTATGTCTAATTGTAATACGCAATCACTTCCACTGCACTTTTACACCTTGTTTATAGTAATAGTTTTATTTATTCACTATACATATTCACCTGTAAATTCTGTTTATATTAATAACCATCTTTCTATATATATTTATACATATATTCAGTACATATCCTTGTCCTGCACTTATTCAACCATTGTATATCCTGCACTTGCTGCTATTGCACTTCTGGTTAGACCTAAACTGCATTTCGTTGCCCTGTACCTGTACTTGTGTAATGACAATAAAGTTGAATCTAATCTAATCTAATCTAAAAAGCTGGTCAGCAGAAGGAAGCATGAAAAAACACAATGGACCAACACCAGCAGATGACATTGCACCCCAAATCATCACAGACTGTGGAAACTTAACACTGGACTTCAAGCAGCTTGGGCTATGAGCTTCTCCACCCTTCCTCCAGACTCTAGGACCTTGGTTTCCAAATGAAGTACAAAACTTGCTCTCATCTGAAAAGAGGGCTTTGGACCACTGGGCAACAGTCCAGTTCTTCTTCTCCTTAGCCCAGGTAAGACGCCTCTGACGTTGTCTGTTGTCCACGACATTATAATTTATTAAGATGCACCTGTATACACTGTTATAAAACAGTGCAATCAGTTGGGACGTAGCACAGTGCTCATTCAACAAATGCACAGCTAAACAGATGAGTTTTGAGTCTGGATTTAAAAGTGGCTAATGTTTTAGCACATCTGATCTCTTCTGGAAGCTGGTTCCAGCTGCGGGCGGCATAATAGCTAAAAGCAGACTCCCTTTGTTTTGTGTGAATCCTTGGTATTTCTAACTGACTCGATCCTAACGATCCGAGTGGTCTGTTAGGTTTATATTCAGTGAGCATATCTCCAATGTATTTAGGTCCTAGGCCATTTAGAGATTTATAAACGAGTAAAAGTACTTTAAAATCAATCCTAAATGTAACTGGAAGCCAGTGTAAGGACCTGAGGACTGGTGTTTCTGGTTCTAGTCAGAATCCTGGCAGCAGCGTTCTGGATGAGCTGCAGCTGTCTAATGCTCTTCTTTGGAAGGAGACCATTACAATAATCCACCCTGCTGGTGATAAAGACATGAACAAGTTTCTCCAAGTCTTGACTGGAAACAAAACATCTAATTCTTGCAATGTTTTTGAGATGATAGTATGCTGATTTAATTACTGCTTTGACATGACTACTAAAACTAAGGTCTGTCTCCAGAAACACCCCAAGATTTTTGACTTGGTTTATAGTTGATTGACCCCTAGAGTCAAGGTATGCATTCACCTTGATAACTTCATCTTTGTTTCCAAATGCAATGACTTCAGTTTTCTCCTTATTTAACTGAAGAAAGTTCTGGCACATCCAACTGTTTATTTTATCAATGCATTGGCAGAGGGAGTCAATGGGGCTGTAGTCATTTGGAGATAAGGCTGGGTAAATCTGGGTATCATCAGCATAGCTGTGATAGGCAATTTGGTTCTGTCTCATTATTTGACTTAGTGGCAGCATATACAGGCAAAACAAGAGCGGTGCAAGAATTGAGCCTTGTGGGACTCCGCATGTCTTGGACGTAGGGCTGGGTATAGTTTTCAAATTTTTCGATATCAATACCAATACCAATACCTTGAGTTCGATACCGGTTCCTAAACGATACTTTTTTCTATACTAATTTCATGAAATCAGTTTTAACAAGATTACATTATCTCAAAAAAACTTTGGTTTTATTTTTTCAGCTTGTTGACATTTATACACTCTCAATGCCTCATCTCCTGAGCCACTGCACAAAGGAACAAAATATATCCAACACAATAAATCGATTTCAGTTTACACATCTGTTAGGCTACATTTACACTGTGCGTGTTCGTTTTAAAACACAGCTCACACAGAATCATCATTTCCATTCATTTATTCTAGGTTGTTAAAGGCTTAAAGAAATTGAAAATCTTTATCCACTTTTATAAGTGGGCGTTTTATTTTCTTTCACCATGTTTTATTGTTATTCAATTATTGTGTAGTATGTCTAATTATTTGAATGCATAAAAACTTAATTTATTCAAATTTATTCTTAAAATAGCCTTATGAAATGTTTTATTTTTCCTCAGAAATTCTGTGTTCTGGTTTTCAAATGAAGGCATAGAACATTAATTTCATTTATCTTTAAATTATAGAAAATTAAAGTTTATTTATTTATTTTGGCAAACAAAGGGGGTTTACTATTAAAATTAAAACATGAAAGAAATGTTGTGTGATCATTACCTAGAATAATAAAGTTTTAATCATTTTAATAGTAGCCTAGTAGTAACAGTATGAACATTCTGTTGAACAATAGTATGTCACGGGTTGGGAGGAACGAAGACTCAAGTGCTGGCAAAAGGAATCTTCTTTATTAACAAATTATAAAATAAACAAAAACACAACTGAAACCACCCCGAAGGGGAAAAAGCCAGAGCAAACACAAGTACTGAAAACAAGACATACACGAGGCACAGGGCAGACGTAAATAACAGGCATACCTGGCACAAAAGTGAGACGAACGAGAGCAGAACAGAAAACACAGGGAGCTTAAGAAGGGACAGCAATCAGGAACACAGCTGGGGCAAATTAAACAATAATGAGGTGAGTGGAGTTTGGGGAATTGAATCCGGGAGACAGTGACCTCTGGTGGTGAGAGGGAGCGTCGTGGACCCGGATTCATGACATAGTAATGCATTTCTGCCGCAGTGTCTTCCAAGTTAAACCGGATTTTGACGGGTTGCCGTGAATACCTTTACAGTTCTGTGTGTATATGATATGACGCTAGTTTTACTCAAATCAAACGGTAAAATGCTAATGAAGTGACTCTCAGAGCAGTTCTGGGGATGTTGTTCATGTGTTTATGTACTCATTTAGTGAGACGGCAGACGCTGAAATCACTGCGAGCGTCACACGCTTCAGTCTGTGTGTAGTAAACAAAACCACGCGATAGAGAGACTGCTCCATATGCTTTTGGGTCGCTCTCGTGGATGTCAAACACTGATCAGTCCGCGTCGCTTCTAGTCGAAAACACCTAGTGCTTCAGGCTTATTGCCTCACTGACGTTGATGAGATTAACTCCTTAGGTATCGAAATTTGGTACTGAACGGCAAGACGTTTTTCAATACTCGATGGTAGAGGCAATTCGGTCGGTGCCTAAAAAGTATCGAACTCGATACCCAGCCCTACTTGGACATCCACTTAGACGTATGCTCTCCTATACTCACATAATAACCTCTCCCTTCTAAGTATGACCTGAACCATTTGAGTACCATCCCAGAAAGCCCGATCCAGTTTTCCAGTCTCTCTAGAAGTATGTTATGATCAACAGTGTCAAACGCAGCACTAAGATCTAGTAGTACCAGAACTGATATTTTGCCTGAATCAGAATTGAAGCGAATATCATTTATTATCTTAATGAGTGCTGTCTCTGTGCTGTGACGCGCTCGGAAACCAGATTGAAAATTGTCCAGGTATCCATTTGAGCTTAAGTAGTTGTTCAGCTGATTAAAAACTACCTTTTCAATAATCTTACCTATGAACGGAAGATTTGATATTGGTCTATAGTTGTTCAACATTGTGTTATCAAGATTGCGCTTTCAGTCTCTCAGCAGCAGCAAAAAGAGTGCGAGAGTTGTTTAAGTTACTGTTTATAAGGTTTGAGAAGAAGGTCTGTCTAGCTGTGGCTAGTTCCACATTGAAAGCATGAAGGCTGTGTTTATAGATGCTATAGTGAATTTCAAGTTTTGTCTTCCGCCACATCCGCTCAGCTTTTCTGCATTGTCTTTTCATACTCTGAACTGCTGTTGATTTTCTCCATGGCGATTTTTGTCTGCCATTCTTCTTGCAGACCCTTGTCGGAGCAATATCATCAATAACATTCTTAACCTTTGAGTTGAATGAATCCAGGAGAAGATCAACAGAGTCTGCAGAAATGCTTGGTGTTAAAGATATAGCCTTCATAAATAGCGCACTAGTGTTCTCATTAATGCATCTCTTTCTGACAGAGACAGATCTAGATTCAGTGGTAACAGAGATCAATATATCAAAGAAAATACAGAAGTGATCAGATAGTGCTACATCCTTAACAACAATGGATGAAATGTTTAGACCTCTACTGATGAGATTTTTTGTACTGTCCATGTAAGATGCTTGCAGCATGAAATAATACCGTGTGATATCATGAAACCTGAAACAAGATCATTTCATTAAATTAAAAAGATTCTCTTGAGATACTCACCAAAGACATCCACATGAAATATCCTGGATGTGGTCTTTTCTCTTGAGATTGTAAGGTAGTATTGTCCCGAGTGTTTGTTTCTGGTGTTTCTGATGGTGAGAGAGCCAGTTTTTTGGTCCACCTGCAATCTGTCTGCGAATCTCACATCATCGGTGACAAAAAGAGAGGTAAAGTCGTTCTTTCTCGTTATCTGAGATATGAACAAATCTTTAGGCCCAAACGCCCAGAGTAATGTATCATCGTTCAGTATTTCAGAAAGATTAGTACGTAGAATTACAGACTCTCCTTCCATCACTGACATTGTCTCATCTGTTTCTGCATCACAAACACCTGCAGAACGTAAATTAATTATTATAGATATAGATTAGCTTAATCTGATACCACAGTAGTAACCTCAGTGAACAGATTCAACTGGAAACATTTGAGTGAAACTAATCAGTTTATTGAAATAACTTGTTTAACTGGTTTACATGCAAAACAATACAAACAATGCTCTACAGCGACGTCAAAACGTAAGCATGCATTCTTCTCAGAGTATTCCACGTTATGTGAGATGTGATGCACAAAAACCCAGAGTATGCCGAAATATCAGCGGGAAACGCCCACGTTCCCTCATTCTCCTCTCATATGGGATTTCTACTACTGTACATGTCCTGCACGAGATGACAACATTTGTATGGCTGGAGGCACTTAAATGTGCTGTGCGAACGCTTTTACACGATATTACACGCGCATTAACCCCGCGGGATGCAGCAGGTTATACATTCCGGGCGAATTACGAAAACGGGGCAATGGTCAATAATCTAGCACGGGTTGTCGGTTTATTAAGCATCGGTTTAAGAATGTGCTTAAATGCAATCATTGTGTGAGACATGTCACATCCAATATAACTGAGTTTGTACGTTAAACCGCCTTAAGCCGGGCTCACACTGTGCGATTTTTTAAAAGTCCTTTAGGACTGTACTTGTCAGACTGTACGAACATGATGATCATGTCACACTGTGGGATCTCAGTTGTCATTAATGTCAGACTGTACGACAGTCAAGACACGTTAAAAACGGCTGCGCGCAAGAAAACTTGTCCGGAGTTTTACATTATCAACCCATACACGTCCAGTGACCGCGAACTGCATTGCACGCTGGACCGAAATGTTGGCTGTCATGAAAAGTGTACGAACGGCGGTAATACCGGTTCTCAGCGGAGCTTTCAGTAAGAGAACGTGGGGAAAGTGCAAGTTTTCTTCGTTTTTTACTATAGCTCAGTGGGCGTTGTTTTTGTAATAGCTTCGTAGTTAAAGAGCCTATAGACATAAGACCAGTTCCATTCAATAGAGAGGGACAGTAGACATCTTTCACAACCTTCCATTTTACCCCTAGTGGCTGATTACGGAATTGCATGTCCAAAATTAACGTTCTTTTTGCAATAACTTTCGTCAGCAGGAACATAGTGACATGAGACCAGTATCAATCAATAGAGGGGGACAGTGGACATTTTTCACAACCTTCCATTTTACCCCTAGTGGCTGATTACGGAATTGCATGTCCAATATTAACATTCTTTTTGCAATAACTTTCGTCAGCAGAAAGATAGTGACATGAGACCAGTATCAATCAATAGAGGGGGACAGTGGACATTTTTCACAACCTTCCATTTTACCCCTAGTGGCTGATTACGGAATTGCATGTCCAAAATTAACATTCTTTTTGCAATAACTTTCGTCAGCAGGAAGATAGTGACATGAGACCAGTATCAATCAATAGAGGGGGACAGTGGACACTTTTCACAACCTTCCATTTTACCCTTAGTGGCTGATTAAGGAATTGCACGTCCAAAATTAACATTCTTTTGCAATAACTTTTTACATCAGGAGACAGAGACATGAAACCTGTGTCAATCAATAGAGGGGGACAGTGGACATTTTTCACAACCTTCCATTTTACCCCTAGTGGCTGATTACGGAATTGCATGTCCAAAATTAACATTCTTTTGTAATAACTTTCGTCAGCAGGAAGATAGAGACATGAGACCAGTTCCATTCAATAGAGGGGACAGTGGACATTTTTCACAACCTTCCGTTTTAGCCCTACTGGTAGAAAAGGAAATTGTGTGTCCAAAATTAACATTCTTTTTGCAATAACTTTCGTCAGCAGGAAGATGGAGACATGAGACCAGTTCCATTCAATAGAGGGGGACAGTGGACATTTTTCACAACCTTTCATTTTACCCTAGTGGCTGATTACGGAATTGCATGTCCAATATTAACATTCTTTTGCAATAACTTTGGTCAGCAGGAAGATAGAGACATGAGAACAGTGTCAATCAATAGAGGGGACAGTGGACATTTTTCACAACCTTCCATTTTACCCCTAGTGGCTGATTAAGGAATTGCATGTCCAAAATTAACATTCTTTTGCAATAACTTTTGTCAGCAGGAAGATAGTGACATGAGACCAGTATCAATCAATAGAGGGGGACAGTGGACATTTTTCACAACCTTCCATTTTACCCCTAGTGGCTGATTACGGAATTGCATGTCCAAAATTAACGTTCTTTTTGCAATAACTTTCGTCAGCAGGAAGATAGTGACATGAGACCAGTATCAATCAATAGAGGGGGACAGTGGACATTTTTCACAACCTTCCATTTTACCCCTAGTGGCTGATTAAGGAATTGCATGTCCAAAATTAACATTCTTTTTGCAATAACTTTCGTCAGCAGGAAGATAGTGACATGAGACCAGTATCAATCAATAGAGGGGGACAGTGGACATTTTTCACAACCTTCCATTTTACCCCTAGTGGCTGATTAAGGAATTGCATGTCCAAAATTAACATTCTTTTGCAATAACTTTTGTCAGCAGGAAGACAGAGACATGAGACCAGTGTCAATCAATAGAGGGGACAGTGGACATCTTTCACAACCTTCCATTTTACCCCTACTGGTAGAAAAGGAAATTGTGTGTCCAAAATTAACATTCTTTTGCAATAACTTTTGTCAGCAGGAAGATACAGACATGAGAAAAGTGTCAATCAATAGAGGGGACAGTGGACATTTTCACAACCTTCATTTTACCCTAGTGGCTGATTACGGAATTGCATGTCCAAAATTAACCTTCTTTTGTTAATAACTTTTTACATCAGGAGACAGAGACATGAAACCAGTGTCAATCAATAGAGGGGACAGTGGACATTTTCACAACCTTCCATTTTACCCTAGTGGCTGATTACGGAATTGCATGTCCAAAATTAACATTCTTTTGTAATAACTTTCGTCAGCAGGAAGATAGAGACATGAGACCAGTGTCAATCAATAGAGGGGACAGTGGACATTTTCACAACCTTCCATTTTACCCTAGTGGCTGATTAAGGAATTGCATGTCCAAAATTAACATTCTTTTGCAATAACTTTCGTCAGCAGAAGATAGTGACATGAGACCAGTATCAATCAATAGAGGGGACAGTGGACATTTTCACAACCTTCCATTTTACCCTTAGTGGCTGAAAAGGAAATTGTGTGTCCAAAATTAACATTCTTTTGCAATAACTTTCGTCAGCAGAAAGATAGTGACATGAGACCAGTATCAATCAATAGAGGGGGACAGTGGACATTTTTCACAACCTTCCGTTTTAGCCCTACTGGTAGAAAAGGAAATTGTGTGTCCAAAATTAACATTCTTTTTGCAATAACTTTCGTCAGCAGGAAGATGGAGACATGAGACCAGTTCCATTCAATAGAGGGGGACAGTGGACATTTTTCACAACCTTTCATTTTACCCTTAGTGGCTGATTAAGGAATTGCACGTCCAAAATTAACATTCTTTTTGCAATAACTTTTGTCAGCAGGAAGATACAGACATGAAACCTGTGTCAATCAATAGAGGGGGACAGTAGGCATCTTTCACAACCTTCCATTTTACCCCTACTGGTAGAAAAGGGAATTGCATGTCCAAAATTAACATTCTTTTGCAATAACTTTGGTCAGCAGGAAGATGGAGACATGAGACCAGTTCCATTCAATAGAGGGGACAGTGGACATTTTCACAACCTTCATTTTACCCTTAGTGGCTGATTAAGGAATTGCACGTCCAAAATTAACATTCTTTTGCAATAACTTTTGTCAGCAGGAAGATACAGACATGAGAAAAGTGTCAATCAATAGAGGGGACAGTGGACATTTTCACAACCTTCCATTTTACCCCTAGTGGCTGATTACGGAATTGCGTGTCCAAAATTAACATTCTTTTGCAATAACTTTTTACATCAGGAGACAGAGACATGAGACCAGTTCCATTCAATAGAGGGGACAGTGGACATTTTCACAACCTTCCATTTTACCCCTAGTGGCTGATTACGGAATTGCATGTCCAAAATTAACATTCTTTTGTAATAACTTTGGTCAGCAGGAAGATAGAGACATGAGAACAGTGTCAATCAATAGAGAGGGACAATGGACATCTTTCACAACCTTCCGTTTTACCCCTAGTGGCTGATTAAGGAATTGCATGTCCAAAATTAACATTCTTTTGCAATAACTTTCGTCCAGCAGGAAGATACAGACATGAGAAAAGTGTCAATCAATAGAGGGGACAGTGGACATTTTCACAACCTTCCATTTTACCCCTAGTGGCTGATTACGGAATTGCATGTCCAAAATTAACATTCTTTTGCAATAACTTTCGTCCAGCAGGAAGATAGTGACATGAGACCAGTTCCATTCAATAGAGGGGACAGTGGACATTTTCACAACCTTCCATTTTACCCCTAGTGGCTGATTAAGGAATTGCATGTCCAAAATTAACATTCTTTTGCAATAACTTTTGTCAGCAGGAAGATAGTGACATGAGACCAGTATCAATCAATAGAGGGGACAGTGGACATTTTCACAACCTTCCATTTTACCCCTAGTGGCTGATTAGGAATTGCATGTCCAAAATTAACATTCTTTTGCAATAACTTTCGTCAGCAGGAAGATAGAGACATGAAACCTGTGTCAATCAATAGAGGGGACAGTGGACATCTTTCACAACCTTCCATTTTAGCCCTACTGGTAGAAAAGGAAATTGTGTGTCCAAAATTAACATTCTTTTGCAATAACTTTTGTCAGCAGGAAGATACAGACATGAGAAAAGTGTCAATCAATAGAGGGGGACAGTGGACATTTTTCACAACCTTTCATTTTACCCCTAGTGGCTGATTACGGAATTGCATGTCCAAAATTAACCTTCTTTTGTTAATAACTTTTTACATCAGGGAGACAGAGACATGAGACCAGTATCAATCAATAGAGGGGGACAGTGGACATTTTTCACAACCTTCCATTTTACCCCTAGTGGCTGATTACGGAATTGCATGTCCAAAATTAACGTTCTTTTTGCAATAACTTTCGTCAGCAGGAAGATAGTGACATGAGACCAGTATCAATCAATAGAGGGGGACAGTGGACACTTTTCACAACCTTCCATTTTACCCTTAGTGGCTGATTAAGGAATTGCACGTCCAAAATTAACATTCTTTTTGCAATAACTTTCGTCAGCAGAAAGATAGTGACATGAGACCAGTATCAATCAATAGAGGGGGACAGTGGACATTTTTCACAACCTTCCGTTTTAGCCCTACTGGTAGAAAAGGAAATTGTGTGTCCAAAATTAACATTCTTTTTGCAATAACTTTCGTCAGCAGAAAGATAGTGACATGAGACCAGTATCAATCAATAGAGGGGGACAGTGGACATTTTTCACAACCTTCCGTTTTAGCCCTACTGGTAGAAAAGGAAATTGTGTGTCCAAAATTAACATTCTTTTTGCAATAACTTTCGTCAGCAGGAAGATGGAGACATGAGACCAGTTCCATTCAATAGAGGGGGACAGTGGACATTTTTCACAACCTTTCATTTTACCCTTAGTGGCTGATTAAGGAATTGCATGTCCAAAATTAACATTCTTTTTGTAATAACTTTGGTCAGCAGGAAGATAGAGACATGAGAACAGTGTCAATCAATAGAGGGGGACAATGGACATCTTTCACAACCTTCCATTTTACCCTTAGTGGCTGATTACGGAATTGCATGTCCAAAATTAACATTCTTTTTGTAATAACTTTGGTCAGCAGGAAGATAGAGACATGAGACCAGTGTCAATCAATAGAGGGGGACAGTAGACATCTTTCACAACCTTCCATTTTACCCTTAGTGGCTGATTAAGGAATTGCACGTCCAAAATTAACATTCTTTTTGCAATAACTTTTGTCAGCAGGAAGATACAGACATGAGAAAAGTGTCAATCAATAGAGGGGGACAGTGGACATTTTTCACAACCTTCCATTTTACCCTTAGTGGCTGATTACGGAATTGCGTGTCCAAAATTAACATTCTTTTTGCAATAACTTTCGTCAGCAGGAAGATGGAGACATGAGACCAGTTCCATTCAATAGAGGGGGACAGTGGACATTTTTCACAACCTTTCATTTTACCCTTAGTGGCTGATTAAGGAATTGCACGTCCAAAATTAACATTCTTTTTGCAATAACTTTTGTCAGCAGGAAGATACAGACATGAGAAAAGTGTCAATCAATAGAGGGGGACAGTGGACATTTTTCACAACCTTTCATTTTACCCCTAGTGGCTGATTACGGAATTGCATGTCCAAAATTAACCTTCTTTTGTTAATAACTTTTTACATCAGGGAGACAGAGACATGAAACCTGTGTCAATCAATAGAGGGGGACAGTGGGCCTTTTTCACAACCTTCTGTTTTACCCTTAGTGGCTGATTACGGAATTGCATGTCCAAAATTAACATTCGTTTTGTAATAACTTTCGTCAGCAGGAAGATAGAGACATGCGACCAGTGGCAATCAATACAGGGGGACAGTGGACATTTTTCATAACCTCTGTTTTTACCCCTGCTGGTAGAAATGAAGAACTGCAGGTCCAAAGTTAACATTTTGTGGTAAGATCTTTTTTATTCAGGGAGACTGAGACTCAAAGTATCAATTAATAGAGGGGAGACTATTGACAAACAACAACCTGTCTTTTTCTCTTAAAAAATAAATGTCACAATTTGACTGTATTACTTAATATATGTAGTAGAATTTTAATAAAACATTGAGTGGACTTGGAGTTGTCATGCACTCGGATGCATTTTCATTCAGACTTGAACGTTTGAAAGCGTTTGGCTCTGGGACTCACAAAATAGTTACATCACTGACCATATGCCTTTTTTTTTCCTTTTTTTTTTTTTTGATTGATAACAACAATCAAACAATAAAATAAGAAAATCACTCACTGCTCTTATCTGAATCACTTTAGTCACTTTAGAAACTAATAAGAATAATTTGAGTTTTGCATAGATATGTGCCTCCCTCAAAAGCCTAAAAACAATGTTCAGCCCTGGGGTCCATGTCCACAGAGTGAAAAAAAAAAAATGTATTATGTCATATATATACTAATTATTACTATAGCTTTTTACTATGGTAAATATATAAATATATGATATGCAGGTGTGGCTCATCTATACACTGTATATAGCACTCTATATAGCACCAAAAGTGGTTCTTGACTCGTTATCATAGGGGAACCACTTTTGGTGCTGTATAGCACCATAAAAGAGGTGCCATATTGCACTGTATTTCTTCAACAAAAATGGTGATAAATATGACCAACATTGGTTCTTTGTACAGCAGTGGGGCTATATAGCACCTTAATCACCCCAAAGAACCACTGAAGAACCATACAGGAGCTCAACAGGTATAGAACTTGTAGAACTTAGCAGAAAGAAAAACGAAAAGAAAAAAAAATTCCTAGACCAATTCTTTATGGAAGTGTTTTGCCTATGATGTTCAGGATGAAGAATGAAGGAAGTTCATAAAAATGTACACAAAGTTCCAGCACTATGATCAAATAAATGCTAAATCTTTGGTCATTTCTAGTTGTGCAGTGCTTGTGTAATATGCATTAAATTATTATTTTTTTTCTCTACAATATAATGCTTTTTAGGCTTCTTGGAATTCAAAGGACAGTGAAGTAGTAGTTGCAGTGGTGCAGTCACTTGACACGGATGCAATATATATATTGCACATAACAGATTTCAAAAGCCTCAAACCACACAACTGGTTGAATGGGGAGGTAATTATATGTCTACCATTGTTTTGCAAGCCTTGATGTACAGTTAGAAAAGTTAGGATTTACATTAGCTACCACTGTAAATGCTAGATAAGATTTTGAACTTAAATTTCAGCATGTATTGTCATATTTGTAATGCTAGAGTTTTATGTGAAATCATTTTTTGACTTGAAGTGTAAATATATACACAGAATGTACATTATGTCTTATTACAACAAAATGATTGTTGTATACATTGCATAAATTGATTTATACATTGAATTAAAACAAATTAAACAGTCATTGAGGTTCAGTGTCAGTACTGGTAGTCTAATAATTAAAAATACATATTAAAAAATACTGTAATAAATTTTAAGGGCATACATTTAATTTTCTTTATTGTTATCAGGTTATTGAATGCTACTTCCAAAACTGTTTAATTCAAAAGACTGTGGAAGAAAAATATTTTTATTCAACCACTACTATGCCGGTGTCATTGTATTTGGGGAGAGGTTTGCAATGTCAAATTACAGTTACAAAACGGTTAGACTTTACAGTTATTATTCGTTGCACAATGAAAAGGTCAGAAGGACAAGCCCAATTAACGTGGTATATTTCATCTTGTTTGCAGGTCAACTTTGAGAACTATGATGCCATCATTGGATTCATGCAAGTACACAGTAACCACTGGAAATTTCTGGTGTGTAAAACAATTATCAAAACACAGCTCATTACTTATGGACATGGAAAACTAAATAAACTATATGTTTTTAATAGTATCTCAATAGGACATTGCAGAAAGCCTTTGTGGTGGATCCCCAAGGGAATGATGAAGAAAAAGATTCTGAACTTGCTGCCAAAAGATTCAGGTATTGTATTATTTATGTTTTATTAATTCTCAGACAGTACAATATGAAGTACGATTCGTAACATTGTAGGTGATAGTTTAGTGACATATTGACCAATTGTAAATGCAAGAATATACAATTCTCACATATGTTTAGACAATTCAATAAGATGCGGCAGATAGTTCATAATAAAACAGACGTGTCCATTGGATGTGAAATGGACAACAGGTGTCTTGACCCACAACATACAGAAAGATGGTTACAGCTGTGGCATTTATGTCATGCAGGTAACTATACAAGTTAATGTAGCCTTGGAACAACACTCATTTTTGCATAACCTCAATAGTGTAATATATCAATTTCCTATTCTGCTATGTCTAATTCATTTTGCAAGTTTATTTTATTATATTTATGTAACCAACAGATGGCTAAGGAGACAGTGGAGGCTTTCTTTTACTACATATATGGGCGTAAAACGCCAAGCCTCCTTCAAATTGATGAATAGAGATTTTAATGTGCGTATAGTTTAATTTTCATTATTATGAAGGCTTTAGAATGGTACTAAGAAGACACTGTTTATTTATTCTTCTTATTATGGGTCAAAGCACTAGAACCATGTCATATTTGCAGAGATCCTTTGTCAAGACATCAGACACCAAAGCCATAAACGTTTTCTCAAAGTTGATGAAAAGGATCTAAATTAACCCCATTGCTCAGGCACCCAATCAGACACTTTTCAGAACTGTAGTAGATATATTTGGTTTTTCAGTTTATACCTCTGTAATCATAATGGCTTGAATCAAAATTATTTTCAAATGAATACTTCATTCAAGGTCAAAAAACATTTTTCAAATTCCTATTTTTTATTTACCTCTGGAAATTCTGTTTCACAAACCTACACTATAGGGACAAAAATATTTGGGATACCATTTTCTAATGAATAGTTTTTACTACTTCTGAAATTTCCACATGTACAAATGTTACTGATAAAGCATATAATGATATTCCACACAAGTATTACAGCAATAGATTGTTCCCTTTTCTATTCTAACATGACAATGCCTCTGTGTATAAGGCAAGGTTCCAAAAGAAATGATTGATTCAGTCAGAAAGCCACATCATAAATCCAGCTGAACACCTCTGGTTTGACTCTAAACGCAGACATTGAAACAGACTCATCACTAAACACCAATGATTTGTACATACACTATATGGACAAAAAGTATTGGGACACCACTTCTTTAGAACAGAAATTTTGGCAACAAAGATGAGAACGAAATCTATGTATTTAAAAATTGTATTTCCATCTCTGTTGCAGCAGTTTTAAAATTGTCTAAAATGACTGTACCCATATGTACAAGTCATTGTTGTTTATTGATGATTTTTTGGCTCAAGGTTTGCATTTAAAGTCACTCCAGAGGTGTTCAGCTGGGACTGGGATGTGGCTCTCTGCACACTATTCAAGTTGTTCTGCACTGACTGAATCAATCATTTCTTTTTGAGAAATGATTCATGTTAGAATAGAAAAGGGTCCTGTCCAAACTATTTCTATAAAATTAAAAAAAAAAAACTAAATTCTCTACATTAAAATTATATGCTTTACCATTCACATTTGTACTCATGGAAATGACTGAAATAGTAAATCATGTTCATTAGAAGAGTGTGTCCCAATACTTTTGTCGAAATAGTGTATCAAGTTCTTCTGAAGACCATTTAAAATACACACATTTCTTTTGATTGTTTAACATGAAATTAGAAAAGATGAACATTTTTTTAGATTTCTTTTTTCTCGATGTTGTCCACTAAAGTGACACAACAATGTCTATGCAACAATCAGGAAGTGTGAATGGCAGATTAACTTACGTCATGCACGTAAATGCATTTGTAGGAACTGTGGTACTTCTTCAAAAAATGTATTCTTATTTTATGTAATTGTTTTGCTAATACAGTCCAGAACGCTTGTAGTTCATGAAATATTAGCTTCTTTTTGATAATAGAGTTTAACGTAGATGTTGTTAATATATTAAGAAGAGCATTTATACATACATAATCATATCATTTCATGTCACTGTAATTATCAAAATTATTTGGTAACACTTTACAAAAGGGAACACTTATTCACTATTAACTAAGACTTTTCCCTCAATAAATTTCTAATTTTCTGCTTATTAATAGTTAGTAAGGTAGTTGTTAAGTTTAGGTATTGGATGTAGAATAAGGTCATGTAGAATAAGTCATTAATATGTGCTTAATTACTACTAATAAATGGGTAATATTCTAGTAATATAAGCAACTAGTTAATAGACCCTGAAATATAGTGTTACCAATTATTTTAATTACCGTAATTACATCTATTTAATTTGCATGAGTGAATAGTTCAATATAATTTTTTTGTGGTTTGGTTACTACTTATTACTCATAAAGTGTTTTCACTTCAAACATGGTGATGGTAGGTCTTAAGATCTCAAACCTTTAAAGAACATTATATTTAGTAGTTTCACACTGAAGCTAGGTTGTAGAAAAATGTGCACATAGGGGGAGATTCAGAAGGTATTTATTCCACATGAGTCATGACACAGAAAAAAACGTATTCACAGATAGAAAACATGAGGTTGAAACATTAACCGACAAAGTCAAACTGAAAGGACAAGAAGGTAACTAGACAGAACAAATGAAATAATTAGCAAAACCACAGGTGAACTAATGTAATCAAAATGTGAGACAAAATATAGGTCAAATGACAAAGCATGACAGACAAGTCCAAACTAACAAAATTATGATAAGTAGAGTTAAGTGTTCATTATGCTTATAAAAACATAAAGCATAGACATAAACCATACATTGTTGACAAAATTGCAGGAGTATTTTGTAAATATACAAAGTATATGCCGTGTGCATGTGGATGGGATAAATGCACAACTCCACAAATTCCAAGTATGGGTTATTATTATACTTCACCATCATGTCGCTTTACTTCACTTCACTGCATATAACACAATCCTTGTCAACAATGTATGGTTTTATGTCTATGCAATTACAAATAAAGGTACCTGGAAAAAAAAAATATATATATATTTATTTTAATATATCTATTTAATGTAGGTATATATGCATAAATTTATTTAATGTATTAATAATGTAAAGACTACAATATATAAAAGTACTACTTAACCATGAACTAACTTAGTGTCACAGATTCACCTGCCTCACCAGCTGTATCACCTTATACACCAGTTGAACCGCACTACATTTCCCAGCATCCTTCTGGTCACTCACCTGCACTCCATCTGTAATCACTCACACCTGACTGCCATCAAGGAATCCTCTGCACCTGTTACCACCAATCAAGCTCCCTATAATACTTCACTCAATCCATTACCTCACTGTCTGGTCACAAGGTTGCAAGCTCTCAAAATGCTGGTTGATGCCTACCTGTCTGTCCCTCCTGCCTGGAACTCCTCTCCTACGATGAACTAAGCAAGTCATGTTTCGTTTAGAACTGTTTACTCTGCTTCCAGTATTCCCTTCGTTGATTCTCTTCTGTTGGAAGCCCTGCTTTGGTTGTCTTTAATAAATACCCTTTTGATGCACATCTACCTGTCTGCCTCCTTACCAGTGTGTGACACTTAGGTCAAGATGTATCATTTAAAAAATATATATATATATATTAACTATAAGTAATTGTTATAGTTCTCCATGACCTAATGTACAGAGAAATGTGTATTTATAAAAGTTGTTAAAGTATAAAAATCTTTGTCTTTACATATCACCTAATTGAACTATTTTGATTGCTGCACTATTTGTATATAGACTTTTAATATATTAACAGTTAAGATACTAACATATATAAATCTTAAATTAAGTGTTGCAATTGATTTGGAATCATTTTATTACTGTATAGTCTTATTAAAAATTGTAACACAATTTTTATTCCCTCAGGTACTGGGTACAAAATGTAAGACAAAGTAGCTTATTGTTGATATTATTTTGATCATGATATGACAATCTTTCTATTCTTGTCATTAAAGGCCATTTCAGTTTGATTAAAAGATGCATTCATGCGGACACAATTGCAAACTTAATGGATCATATTCAAGCAGAATTACAGTGATTTATTTTTATTTTTATTTTTTAACCCTCCTTTTTTGCAGAACTGTGGTGTTTTTGATGTATGTTTTAAGCCTGGATTTTGCATTCCACACATATAGGTCAACTTGCCATCCCGCATGGCCATTTAATTAACTAGTATCTTTCTGATGAAATTAAAATTCTAAATTGTTTTAATAACTATTGTGTCATGACAGAATAACGAATGAAAGGTCTATAAGAACTTTAAAAACCCCGAAATTGTCTAAGATCAAAGATTTATTTGGCACCTGATTGTCTGTGCAGTGTGCACATTTATGTATTAATTATGGTCTTCCTGCTAGTAAATCTATCAATCTACCTCTCTTACTCTAACCATACGCTCATCTATACAGTGGTGAAACAAATTATTAGAACACTATAATTTTCAGAAGCTTTAAATTGTTTAAAGTCAGTTATCTATATCTTTATCTGTAGCTGTCAGTAGAAAATGTAAGTGTACATTTCCACATTTTCATTTAGCAATTACTTTTAATAATGCAGTCAGAATTTTGTGCTCCACACAGTGATCTGATCTCATCATCATCCAGTCTGTCTGAAATGACATGAAGAAACTGAACAAACTGAGACAGAATAAATCCAGAAGAACTGTAGCATCTCCAAGACGCTTCAAGAAAGCTACCTGCAAAGCTCCTGAGAAACTATGCGCAAGTGCACCGAGGTCATAAGCTGAGTTAAACACAAAGTATGGTCACACCAAATGTTGATTTACTTTAGTTAACAGAAGTTAATTGATAAATAAATTATATTTATGACAATTTTTGACAGCATCTTCATTTTACTGTGTTTTTACACAAGTTCACAAGGGTTATTTAAACATCTTGGAGAAATTGCCACAGTTCTTCAGGATTTATTCTGTCTCAATTAATCTTAATGTAATTTCAGACAAAATCGATTATCGAGTAAATCAGATGTCTGTGTGGAGCACTGGTTGTTGCCAGACAAACATTTCACTGATTTGTTAAAATTAATGGCAAAATATATGTTTGGAAATGTAAACTGATATTTCGTACTGACACACTACTCCAATAAATAGAAATAACAGAATTAAAATCATTTTTAGCCAATAACATTGGTCACCACTTTGTGGCTGTCCATCCATCTGTCCAGCTATTTATACATCTGTCTGTCTGTCCATCCATTTAATCATCTATATGTATGTTTCTATGTCTCATCCATCCGTCCATCTACCTATATGTATGTCAAGTCAAGTCAAGTCACCTTTATTTATATAGCGCTTTTAACAATACAGATTGTGTCAAAGCACTTAACAGTATCAAATTGGAGGATAGAGTTTCAGTAATGTATAATGATAAGATGTATGTCTGTCTGTCTATCTGTTTGTCGATACACTGGTCTGTCTGACCAAATGGTTAAAATAAAACTTTGATTTGTGATATTGTATTTTCAGTATTCAACCCCAAACAGCATTGCTCCCTGTGTGGAAAAGAGTCTCCAGTTGGAAGCGTGGGTCTGAACACATGGGTTTGTGTCCTTTTCAATGAGAAATTAGTAATTAGATGAGCTATTATACAATCTGTAGATCTCAAATGTTAAATTATTTCAACTAAATAGATAATTATTATGCAGATAATTAGTATGCAGTTAATCTAGAAATGACATTACATCAAATATTAAGTAGTATTTTGTTTTAGGTAAATACAGATCAAAACGTTTTAATATTTTTACTGTATGTTCAATTGTGTACATTTTAATTTGATGTTTTTATGCTGACATTACTATTACTTTCTTATTAATGGAGTATTAAAAGAATGTAGTACAGTTTATTTTTAACTTAATATGTTCAATATAATTAAAAATTATATTTACTTGTGACAATTTTTATTTCAACTAGATTCAGTGCAGCAACTGCGAAAGATGGTACCACTCTGTCTGTCTCGGCATGACGAAAAAAGAGGTACACAAATGGAAGGCAAGAAAGTGGTTGTGTGTTTTCTGTAAGTAAAAAGTACTGTACAAGTGTAGGTGTTAAAATATATTGTTTACTCTTGTATGTTTTTTTTTGTTGTTGTTGTTTTTTGTTTTGATCAGTTCCTTATAAATGTTAAAATCAGTACATTTTAAAATCAGTATATATTTTTAATCAGTGTATAAATACCAGTTTTGTCAAAGGCTATTGGCTGTTGTTGTTTCTAATTAGTTTACAGTACTAACAGGAAAATTCTGCATTACATAAATTTCATCATTGTAAGGATGTAAATAAGGTACGATTTGTAAATGCAACTACCTTGTGCAACAGTAAGGATTAAATGTGAGGTTGTGTAAGTTGACCACTGTCCCCCTCTATTAACTGACACTGCTTTCATATCTCCCTGGTGGAAAATGCCATTACTAAATTAAAGTACAAATTGCTTCAAGATGCAATGACGAGCCCAAGTCACCAGTGCAACCGCCATCCTCCAGTGTCATTGGGAAAGCGGTGCACAGCGGGCACATGCATTAATATTAACCCTGTGACAGTCTGGTTTTAAGGGTTACAGCAATGAAATGGTTAAACAACACGCACACAGAGAACAAAATATAAACCTTTGATAATGCTTTACAATAAGGTTTAAAGGTACACTCCCCTTTTTTTTAGAAATAGACTCATGCTCCAACTCCCCCAGAGTTAATAAGTTGAGTTTTACCGCAGTGATATCAGCCTGCTGCGCTTATGTTACGGCTGCACAGTTCCTTGATTATTACGCCGGAATGAGAGTATAGTTCCTAATCATATCGGCCTAGAAACTCACAAAATTGACACAGGTTGCATGTCTCTGTCTCCCTGATGTAAAAAGTTATTACAAAAAGAATGTTAATTTTGACATGCAATTCCCTAATCAGCCACTAGGGGTAAAATGGAAGGTTGTGAAAAATGTCCACTGTCCCCCTCTATTGATTGATACTGGTCTCATGTCACTATCTTTCTGCTGACTAAAGTTATTACAAAAAGAATGTTAATTTTGGACATGCAATTCTGTAATCAGCCACTACGGGTAAAATGGAAGGTTGTGAAAAATGTCCACTGTCCCCCTCTGTTGATTGACACTATTCTCATGTCTCTATCTTCCTGCTTACGAAAGTTATTGCAAAAAGAATGTTAATTTTGGACATGCAATTCCGTAATCAGCCACTAGGGGTAAAATGGAAGGTTGTGAAAAATGTCCACTGTCCCCCTCTGTTGATTGACACTTTTCTCATGTCTCTATCTTCCTGCTGACAAAAGTTATTGCAAAAAGAATGTTAATTTTGGACGTGCAATTCCTTAATCAGCCACTAGGGGTAAAATGAAAGGTTGTGAAAAATGTCCACTGTCCCCCTGTATTGATTGACACTTTTCTCATGTCTCTATCTTCCTGCTTACGAAAGTTATTGCAAAAAGAATGTTAATTTTGGACATGCAATTCCGTAATCAGCCACTAGGGGTAAAATGGAAGGTTGTGAAAAATGTCCACTGTCCCCCTGTATTGATTGACACTGTTCTCATGTCTCTATCTTCCTGCTTACGAAAGTTATTGCAAAAAGAATTCCAGGATTGTCAGCGAACTGCATGTATACCGCGGTGAATGTTTGTATGACTGCCAACCAATCGGATGCTACATTTTATTCTTTCCGACATTAAAGCACTTGAATACGACAAGCTCGTAATCACGACTTCATAAGTGGGAAATAGGACATTTCCGATAGCATGTGAAGGCAGCATTAATAGCTGATGTCTGAAAGTCTCATGAATGGATCTAAAAGAATAACATAAAGCCACTTAGCGCACAGAAGCAACAGAGACAACAACAACATCATCCTCTGCGTGTTTTTGTAGAGCTGTGCATGTAATACAAATGATTGATGGAGATTATTTAATAATCTGCTGTTTCGCTGAATCTCCATTGCGTTCTTCCTTCAAGAGCCGCGCCCAGGAGTGCAAAGATAGCATACACTAAACTCTGTTTCTCATAGAAGTGACGCTTAAAAGCAAAATACACTGTATTTGAATCCTTGGAAGATATTCAGAGACGAGCAGAACAGTCGCTTGATGTAAACAAACCTGGAAAATTAAAGATGGACGAGGCGCCCCGCTCCCTTCCACTGTAGCAAAGTGAAACTATTTCTTCTTCTTCTACGTTTTATGGCGGTTGGCAAACCAGCTTTAGGTGCATTTACCGCCACCTACTAGGATGGAGTGCGGAGCATTGATGTTAAGGGAAAACTAAATAATAAAAAATAAATAATAATAAAAAATAATAAAAAAAAAAACTTACTTGTATCAATTCTTTAAATCCTGTTTATTAACTCTGTATCTTTCAGATACTTAAATAATATGTGAAACATGTCTATAGTCACATCTATATTTAACAATTTCTGGAGTGAGATATGATTTATTTCTATATGAAGTGCTTCTGTAAGTTGTAATCTTTCATTATCATATCCTTTACATTCTATTAAAATATGTTCAACTGTTTCAGGAAAATCACATTTAACACAAAGTCCAGACTCATGTTTTCCTATTTTATATAATGATTGATTAAGTGCAGCGTGTTCAATTCTAAGGCGAGACATCATACCGTCTTCCTTTCTATTCCCAAAAATTCTCCTCTCATTTCCAACTGTTTTTTGAATATTATATAAATGCCGTCCTTTATTCTCACCATCCCAGTTACTTTGCCACATATCTTTTAATGCTTTTTTAATTAACCCTTTTATTTCTAATTTACTCATTGGATCATTAAATTCTATGTCTGGATGTTTTAATGTTTTTTTCGCTATTTGATCCACCACTTCATTTCCATCTATTCCTATATGTGCAGGTATCCATACAAAAGAGATAACTGTTTTTGTTTGTGTTCTGAACAAACTTTGTAAAATATCTGATAAAATGTCTTGTCTAGTTGAAGGTTTATCACTCTTTAAACTTGATAGTGCTGAAAAAGAGTCTGAACATATGAGCACTCCAGGTATATTAATCTCTTCAACCCACTGAAGAGCCAGTAATATGGCAGTCATCTCTGTAGTATACACTGATCGGTGATTAGATGTTCTTTTTGCTATTCTATATCTGAACCTTGGCACATATATTGCTGCTGCTGTGTGCCCTGTTTCAGGATCTTTAGATCCATCTGTGTATATATATATATATATATATATATATAGATATATATATATATATGAGTTACTGATATATATCTAAATATTTATGTACTATTGAAACTTTAGATCCTTGTCTGTTTTTATCATTTATATTCACTAAAACCTGAAAATCAACTACAGGCATTGGGGAAAACCATGGAGGTGTTACAGGCAACACAACAGTATCGCAAACATCACAGTTATTTATTCCAATTTGATGTGCCTCATTATTTACTTTCCATCCAAAACTATTTAGATTTACATATTCATGTTCCCAACAGTTTTCTAATACTTTTTAACTGGGTGTATTTCTGAATGCCCTTTTACAGTAGCCCAATATACCAGTTTCAGCTTCAACCTGCGAAATTCCAGTGGCATCTCATTCATTTCAACCTGTAAAGCTGATACAGGACAGGTTTTACATGCTCCACAGCATAATCACAATGTCTGGTTTTGTATATTATTCAGCTTATCTAATAGAGATGCTGAGGCTGTTCCATAAATCATACTCCCATAGTCTAATGTAGACCTTATACGTGCACAGGGGCGTAAATTTCATCTGACAGTAGGGGGGACAATAAACGTAAAATTTCTCAAGAGCAATTTTTGAAGGGGACACAAATAATACAGCCAAAATTGTACTTGTAAGGATAGATATGTGTACACAGCATGTGTACATAGCATGGAGACCGTGTTTAAATATGATGGTTCACCACGCGGTCATATTAATTATTATTTTGCGTCATCCATAGTATTTTAGGTTTCGTCTGAAACCTAGTAAC
Source organism: Onychostoma macrolepis (assembly GCF_012432095.1). NCBI lineage: Eukaryota > Metazoa > Chordata > Actinopteri > Cypriniformes > Cyprinidae > Onychostoma > Onychostoma macrolepis. Next base: position 31,269,193 of record NC_081169.1, on the reverse strand, counting down.
CTTACGTCTCTTTCTCATTAATTCAACCGCATTAAGCCCACTGATCTGCCACTTAACATCATATTGAACGAAACCCAACACATAGGTCTACAATATCAGCCTAATATCAGTTCACACACAGGTTTATCGCAGTGTTAGTTGTAGTGGGTGACAAGCTACGGTATTAAACTTGTTAACCTTATAATTGCTCATAGAAAAAACATTGGATGTCATAATTTTTTTATCATGACTAATTTATTAATGATCCAGCATCATCTGTATTAAAGAGAAAGAATCATTTCACCCGATGTTTAAAGAGCCTTGACAGCCTAAGTTACTTACACATAACTAACTTGCTCTCTCTCACCGGACTAGTGTGTGTGTATCGGTAAAGTGAGTGAAGTGACATACAGCCAAGTATGGTGACCCATACTCGGAATTTGTGCTCTGCATTTAACCCATCCAACGTGCACACACACAGCAGTGAACACACACACACACCGTGAACACACACCCGGAGCAGTTGGGGGTTCGGTGCCTTGCTCAAGGGCACCTCAGTCGTGGTATTGAGGTGGAGAGAGCGCTGGACAGTCACTCCCCTCACCTACAATCCCTGCTGGCCTTTGGATTACGAGTCCGAGTCTCTAACCATTAGGCCACGATTTCCCCGGTAAAGAAGGAAAGCAGGCAGTGGACCAAACCACTGTGAGGCAAGGGAGGGGGGGAATCAAGACATTTCTCAACTTAAAACGTTTTTTTGCGTTTATTTTGTTTTACTACTCACACAGTTATTTTAAGTATATGTCCATTATATTATTTTCAATACACAGAGTCGCTTGTAATGATATTTTTAGGGGGGACAAGCCTCAGATAGGGGGGGTCCTGTCCCCCCCGTCCCCCCCGGGATTTACGCCTATGTGTAACGTGCACAGTATATTCTTTTTAGAGACTGTCTATCAGCTCCTCAATCTATTCCCGCCAAACATCTACATCTGTAGTACATTTATTCCTCTTTTACGTTTATCTACTATCTGCTGAATGTGTTTTGCAAATGTTATCTTTGAATCCATCCAAACACCTAAAAATATAAATTCAGATACTTGTTCCAGCTTTTGCTCATACATTTTTAACTTAACAATTGGTGTTTTCTTTTTTGAAAAACATTTTAGTTTTTTCCACTGATATTCGGATGCTTTAATAGCATTCTGCATGCTTTCCTTCTACATACGACAAATTTCCACCTCTTTTCCATAAAGCACCATCGTCTGCATATAACGACTTTCCAATCCCAGGTCCAACTGTATTAAAAATATCATTTATCACTATGTTGAACAATATATGGCTGCACACACTACCTTGTGGGGTACCATTTTCAACTGCATATAGCTTTGAGTACGAAGACCCCACCATTACTTGAATTCATTCTTGTTCAGTACGGCCGCTGTTGTCACCGGAAAAACTTTTACCCTGCAAGCGCCAATCCGGAAGCCAGAAACGCGGAAGCGTGAAAAAGGCTAATTCTGATCAGTATGAATACTTCTCCATAGCATACTATGAGCATTAAAATGGAAACTGGCCCTGCGTCCCAATGTGCATACTTATAATACGTCCTTAAAGTATGTATTCTTTTGGTGAAGAAAAAGTACACACTTTTGAGTGTGTATTAGAAGAGTAGGCAAGCTTTGGGACATACTATCACGTCACACAACTGCGTCTTTAACGCTCTGTCGCATCTGTTACACGCTCCCTGTCACTGTAAACTGGCCTGTCAATCATTGTAAACTGGCCTGTCAATCATCTTGTCACTGTTAACATCCTCCACATTTCATTTCATACCGTATTGGAGAGAAAGAAGTAGCTCGTTGATCTGCCAGTCTGTTCTCTTTCATGCGGAGAACTCTGCTCATATTTTCTGCATAATGATGCTTTTAAAAGCTAACGACCAAATGGATGTTTATAAAAGTTCGCATGTCCGTTGCAGATGAATTATAACACGGATAACAATAAATAATTATTTTTTTACCAGGTTAAATATTGATTATTAGTAACTCAAACCCCTTTTTGTAAATCTCTCTACCTAACGGTCGATCGCGTGCATCCGCCACGTTTGTAGTTTTTCTAACGCGTTTTATTCGTGTTTGTAGTTCTGGACCGAATCCTTCGCCAAAGCGCAATGGATTGTGGGCAATTTTAGCCATTAGAGAGTGCACGGATCCACACTTCAAAAATCCACCTGAAATAGTAGACCATCCGGGGACTTTTGGCATACTCTTTTCAACATACTATGCTTTAGGACACACTTATTGTAATCTATTGTAATCATCGCACCTCGATGGTGGAGATATGCGTGTCATCAATGCATCCGACCACACTGGAAATCCTGAAGGAAATTCTAGTTATTAGGTTACTTCCAGACGTCACAGAAAGATGTTATCAAGTGAACATCATTTAAAAGTGGTACCGCTCAAATACAGTTTTTTTTGTTTTGTTTTTTTTCTGGTTCGGTCAACATTATCTCACAGAATTCCGTGTAATGTTCACGGACTTAATTAACCTCCGAATCTGTGGTGGCATCACGGAATCGCCGAAAATTCCGTGATATGGGCTCACAGAAGTGATACCAATGTAAGTCAGTGACAGGCATCAGCCGTGCTCCACGCACGGAGACCCTTAGCATCAATATGCCGACGCGATACTGGGAAATTTATCGTCATCATTATTGTTCAGAACTGGGTGGGTTTAGGGTAGGGGTGGGGTCAGGTACTCCAGTGAAAGTATAACTGCATCGGAGTCACTCTTTTTACGTGCTCCGATGCAGCGCTGGTGTTGAACCAGTGAATCCGTGCATGCACCACGGCTGATGCCTTCTGTGAGCACATCACGGAATTTTCGGCGATTCCGTGATGCCACCACAGATTCAGGGTTAATTAAGTCCGTGAACATTACACGGAATTCTGTGAGATCAGGTTGGGTTCGGTACTATTTTCATAAGTGAGGTGTAGATTTTCAAAACTCTTACTACAAAACTTTAAACTGATCACACTTGTAGCACCACTAATCATTCTTTCAAAACATGATTTCATTGTAGCTGCACATATTTTCATTCCACATAAGCTAATCATTGTTTCAGAACACAAGATAATTGTGATTGAGGACATTTGGTTTAATCACCAAAACACAACAGTAAGATCTTCTTTCAATGTAGTACTTTTAACAATCAGTTCATTCAAGAGCAAACAATGCAAGATACATGTTTCAAATCACCTTTGTTGCTGAAATAATTACAGTAATACAGGCAATGTTAGAAAATACACTTACATTACCTAACTTGCACTCACATAAAATCCATAATGTTTGTAAAAGTATTTATCCGGTGTGTTATCAAAAGGTGTGATGAAGGTATGACATGGCCATGACGTTTTGTGCTAGAACAGAGTTCACTGTCAATGCAGTAAATGTCCTCACTGTGCCATATGACTGAATCTATATCTAGCTGAACTTTTCAGATGAAGGGTGAGTTATAGTAATGTGCAGTCTTTACCATGGTAATGCTTCAATATAGAGTATCACATGGCATAATGTAATGTAAAATGCTGTATTTGATGCCATCTGTCTCCCTTCTTCTGATACATCTCTGATCAGTTCCTCTCCCTTGTGTCCTGCTGTATGTTCACAAATAGCAAAACACACGGTTTTACAAATGAGGACGTCCTGAAAGGAAGGTTTTAGGTGAATTTGTAAGGTTTTGCATACATCTGGGTACCAATTTCTCCCAAAATGTGGTTACAGTAAGTAGGTACACACACAAACACACACTCTCTTACAAAATAGTGGTTATCATCTTAGATAAATCACTTTTAGTGTAAAAATAATTCATCCCTAAAGTGCAATCAAGTTGTATAGAAACTATACATCTATTGAATATATATCTATATGCACCAAATGATTCACTGATTAAACATTAAGATAAGTTAGATTAAATAATAGACAAATGTATTAAACTGAATGAGAAGACGTGCAAAATGAAAAGTTTGATAGTAATAGCTTTGTGAAAGGCAGTTACTGTGAATGAAACATTTATATAGATGAAACACTTATTTTGTGTAGTGAAAAGGATATTTTGTGTTTGTGTGTATTGTACTAAACAATTGAAAATACACTGAAATGTTTGAAAAAAGTCCACTTTTGAAGATTTATTGTGAGATTACTACTAAGAGTTTTGAAAATGTACCACTTGCTTGTGAAAATGGTACCAAACCAAAAAATAAAAAAAAATAAAAAATAAAAAGTAAATATGCATGTGGATATGGCAAAATAAAATAAAATCCTGATGTAAATGTTAGTCCCCTCGAATTAATACAGTCTCCTCAACTACAGGATCCCGTGTAAAAAGACATGCCATTTTTGTCACATTTACAGTCTGCATGATGAAAATGAAAGTGGTGTGGTGAGAAAAATAATCTTGTTTCCATTTGCATTAAGATTATTTTTCTTACCCCACTGGCAGATAATTTTACTGGTTTCACCCAGGAAACAAGACTAAATAATAAAAAAAATGTATAAAGAAAATGCATCTTGATTTAGATATTTGTACTTGAAATAAGCCAAAAATCTCAGCAATAAAAGCATTTTTGCAGCATGAATGAATTTAAACATGGTTTACGCTTTAAAAAAGGAGAGGAGACCGAAAGAAACTTTATGTAAATAAATTAAATCTCCACACATGTAAATGTTTTCATTATCGAGATTATAATTTGCCCCTTCATAATAAATAGAATACTTAAAAACAGTGACAATATAAATTGACTTATTAATATAAATAGTACATTTATCAACACCAGTTCAGCATGAACCAACAAAATTATGAATGCCTATGATGTTTCTGGCACATAAATGAAAGATTATCCTTCTGTAAGCATCCAGGGTCAAAACATTATGCAAGTCTTAGTAGGCATTCAACACACTGTATTTAAATATTTAAGAGCTATCATTAACTATGTACAGTTTCTCAACTAATCACATGCTCCTCTATTGAACCTGAATCAAGCATTGTAATACATCAGCTAATCAGGCCCTTAACCAACCCACTTCCAATAATTAATTGGAAATCATATGCAAAAATCTTTTCTTTTTTTTTTTTCTAAAACAACAAAAAACAAAAAAACATTGCAGGTTACATTGTTATGCCAGTAGGTGGGAGCAAGAGTTAGTTAACCACTGAAATAATACTATGACAACGATATCACTTTATGGATATACAGCAGATGGGGGGGGGGGGGGATTATGATTCACACTGGTGCACTTCTGAATGGATGGATTATAGCAAACCAAGTTTAATGAATCTCACACCTAACATACAGCATTATGGTCATTTCACACTGCCACAAATTTTGTTTTGTTTGGTCGGTGCATTCACCCTGCTGGAGTATGGCAGGTGTGAAATGGCTTTTAGGTGCTTTGGAAAAAAAAAAAAAAAAAAAAAAATATATATATATATATATGCCCTATAAAGCAGGATTGTATTGTTGTGCCCCCTCCCTTAAATATTATGGAATTTTATTTTATTTTATTTATTTATTTACAGGGGCAATGCACATTAATATACATAACTGTAAATGTGCCAGAATTAGCCCAAAAGGCTATTTTTCATCTATAGACCCTTGACAGAATGTTAAAAGGTCACCCTAAAAACAAAGACAGAGCATCACACATATACACGTCATATGGAGAGAAAGAGAGAGAAAGAAAAAATACAAAATATAAGAAAATTATCTAAAACAAAGTAAACATATGAGGGAAAAGAGAGAGAGAGAGAGAGAGAGAGAGATGGCAACAGGAGAAGGCAACATAGCTAAGAGCAATTAGCACAAAGAAGTCTATTGTCAAGAATACAATACTAATGTTGTAGATCGGTGAGCAGTTTTCTAATATTCACAAACTGTTTTAGTGGTGAAGTCAGGCTATGCATAGTCTTAAACAGCAGACAAATATGTACATATTTGATCAAGTTATCCCAGCTTAGCAAATTGTATTCAGATACAACTTGTAATCTTTCCCCTGATACAAATACGTCTGGCACTACACTTAAACTCTTAGTTTTGGTAACGAACATACACACTGTTTTAGAGATGTTTAACTGTAAGCAGCATTGTTCTAGCCAAGCTGTAACATGAACCAGGGATGCTGTAAGTTCATTTGAAACTTGTGGCACAGTACTTCCGTGTATATAAATGACAGTGTCATCTGCATACATTTGAATGTTATTGTTAGGACAGACAGATGGAAGATCATTTATGTACAACGAAAAAAGTAAAGGACCCAGAATAGATCCTTGTGGAACACCAGTGGATATACTTAGGGGAGCTGACTTATAATTCTGTATACTAACATACTGTGTGCGACCTGACAAGTATGATTCAATCCATCTTAAAGTATGTGGAGAGAAATTAAAACTTAATAATTTAGAAATAAGAATTGTGTGGTTTACAGTGTCAAAGGCCTTCCTGAGGTCAAGAAACACAGCCAGACGACCCCTCCTTTATCCAATAGAGACTTGACCTTTTCAGTGAAGTAGCAGTTTGCCATCCCCGTTGAATAGTTTGCTCTGAAGCCAAACTGCATTGGATGTAAAGCAAAATAACTATTATTTAAGTAATTAGTGATTTGTGCAGCCATCAATTTCTCTGCAACCTTTGAGACTGTAGGTAAAATACTAATAGGTCTGTATTTACTAGCTTTTGAATATAAGCACAATAACAGATGACTTCCAAGCACATGGGAACATCCCCTGAGAAACTGAAAGATTGATAATTTTAGTAATAGGATTAACTGACGACTCACTAAGCTCTTTAAGCATTACCACATCCATACCAAATATATCCTTTGCTCTGGATGGTTTAAGAGATGTGATTGTTCTTGTGACGTCTGATTCAGAGACTGCCCTTAGAAGGAGGGCTTGTTCCACTGTATTAACTGGATAAACTTCTGTATACTTGGGGGATGTGGGATTACAAAATTATTTAAATGTTTAATTTAGATTCCAATGTAATAGTGTACAAACTGAAGAAGTTATATACATTGTGTTTAGCATTTATGGTGAAGATGATGACATCAGATGAATGATTCTGTTAAACAAAGTTTGTAGCAAGAGGTCCCTGCCAGTTCCTGTTCAACTGAAGAAGTTATATACATTGTATTTAGCATTTATGGTGAAGATGATGACATCAGATGAACGATTCAAGAGGTCCCTGCCAGTTCCTGTTCTCTTATTGTAAGTGAAATGAGCCAGACGACGGAGACTCTTGCCTTTTGTTTGTAATTGCTCTTGATGCCCCTGCCCCAATCTTTGGGCAGTTATGCTGATTAGATGAGGAGGGGTTAAATGGGCCAGGTTGCTATTCCTGAATACCTCATTTGCATGCTTTAAGGTCGTCACCCAGGTGCTTTGTTTCCATTCCTAAGCACTGCCCCCAAAATGTATTTAAACTACAATGTATCACTGCTTTAGTTGAGACTTGGATGACTACAGCGACGCACAGCGAGTTCTCAATAAAGAGTAACTTCTGGATGAAAGATATCCCAACGTCTCCTGGTCTTCACTTCTGAGTTGCCTAAACTTTAGAAGATAAAAGTTCACAACAAATGGTGCCGTGACCCGGATAGAGTTCCAGCTTCTTCCAGAATCCAGATTGAAAATTTCAAGCTAAAACAAAGATCTGCTTCCAGACTGCATCTTTTGGAATCCAGCGAAAACTTCTAGCTGAACAAAGATTTCCAGACTGAATTTTTCTCTCAACCAAGGTTGTGGTGAGTGCTGTCTCTAATCCAAAAGAACCTTTAAGACCAGTACAAATTTGTTATCCTCTGCGCCGTCAGAGAAGAGTTAACAGACAGCTGTAGGGTTTGGTTAACTAAGTTATCCTCTAAAAATGTCCTTTTAGAGATGAAGGTTACCCTCTGTTTTCAGGCAGGGAAGATTAGCATCACGTGCTAATAGTGTGTTACCCTCTGTTTTCAGGCAGGGAAGATTAGCATCACGTGCTAATAGTGTGTTACCCTCTGTTTTCAGGCAGGGAAGATTAGCATCACGTGCTAATATTGTGTTACCCTCTGTTTTCGGCAGGGAAGAATTGGTTATCCTCTGTGTAGGCAGGGAAGATTGGCATTTATGTGCTAGTTATTTTGGTTTATCCTCTTTTCACAGAGAAGGTTAGCAGTTCATGCTAATAATTTTGGTTTATCCTCTGTTCTTGTAGGCAGGGAAGTTAAGTGTGAAGTGTTGGTAATTTGGAAAGTTAACAATAGTTAAGCTGTGTTAACAAATGTACCCTCTGTTGATCAGAGAAGTTTTAGTGTTTGTTTGTGTGGTACAGAAGAAACGTACAAAATGGTTAGAAGGAATGCTAGGCGGATTCCAACAACAGAAAAGGGTGGTCTTGCGACTCCATTGTGGTCAGATAGTGAATTCAAAACACTGTTAGGGGAACAAATGAACCTAATGATCACTGAGAAAGTTAGACAAGAACTAACTGAGAAATATGAGATCCATCCAGACAAGACTTGGTCTGTAGATGAGTGTAAAAAGGTATTAGGAGCATGTATTCGCAAGAACAATGTGAAAGGTATTATCTGCTGCCACAGAGAATTTGGTTTAGCGTTAGCTACACAACAGTCTCAGCGTAACTCAGAGCTAGAGGAACAGAACAAAGAGCTCCGTGCTAGAGTATCCTCTTTGACTAAGAAATTGAACCGCAACAAAGCTTCAGAAAAACTGATGTGGAAGAAGTTAGTCAACGGATAACAATTATCCTGATTTACAAGCTTTCTTTGAAAGAGATGTAGCTCTCCAATCAGTAATTGATGTGCCTGTAGATTCAGTGAAGGTATGTGGTGCTACGAGAAGATCTCAGAGAATTGAGGGAATTGAAAGTGTTGCTCCCAACTCTTCTGTTGTCCAAATACAAACTGTTGCCAAAGCGCTAGGACCTAAAGATATAGAGAGGCTATCCCAGAGCTTACCCTCAGCACGCACAGATTTTTCTGAATTTAGAAGAGCATTGATCAACAAAATGCGTCTCTACGACATGTCGTTAACAGAAGTCACACAGCTGATGTCACAAATTCTAACTGAATCTGAATTCAACAGTTTTGAGTCTGCTGTTACTTCTGAACTACAACATGCCAGTAAAGGTGATTTGAGAGAAGGTGTTTTGAAAATTCTAAAGAATATCATGGGACCCAAAATAGACTGGTCCAGAATCACTAACTGTGTGCAAAGGAAAGAAGAAACTGTGAGTGAATACACTGAAAGGTTTTGTCAGTCAGCTGTAACTTACAGTGGAATAGTGGATGATTCTGAAAGTGTGCTTGAAGACAAAGGACCACTAGTTCGAACATGGTTTGATGGCCTTTTATCAGAGTACAGATCAGCTTTGCCATTCTTAGATCTAACATGGTCCACTGGAAGCTTGCAAAACAGCTTGGACAGGTTAGCTACTTGGGAAAGAGACTCTGATGTTAAAGACAGAGTAAAGATTGCAGCAGCGTCCTTTAAGGTTAACACAGAGAACCGACAGAAACGTAAATGTCCTAAGAAGGAGAGCAGTTGTCATTACTGTGGTAAACCTGGACACTGGATGAAAGAGTGTAGGAAAAGCAAAAAGACATTAGGAGAAATTAACAGCTTTACTCAGCTCCTACTCAGTCTACTTGGTACTCTGAAGCAGCCCCTCCCCGCTTCACCGAACTGTTGGAGCAGTTTGCTCAGGCATTAACTGTTAGGGCTGTGAGTGCTTAATTTCCCAATAATGTACAACAAAGCTGAAAGATTCTTTGTAAATAAAACTACAGGAAGGTTACTGTCACTTCCTTCCATTGAGAGAATGCTAGTTAAGTACACTCACAGCCTTCAAAGCTATACTACAGCACACTCCAGTCACTCACCTGTCCTCTCTGGGTTATGATGTTTGTTATGACTGATGTTCCATTAGAGGATGGAGATGTCACACACTAAAGTTTGCACACCACCTACAGGGATAGGACAGGACACATGGACCAGTGAGGAGCCCCAGGGAAGAACCGGATGCAACAGGCTTCGGGGGCCAACCCTGCGGTGAAGACACCCTCATAGGCCTTTCCCATCCAATAGTCCATCCTTTCCTCACTGTTCTTTAGGTGTCACAGGAATTAAGAAATAGGGAAAGAAGGAACAACAATAGCAGACGCAGACTGAACAGAGGATACAACCCTAATGTTTGCAGTCTTTAGAACAAATACTGCTCTGTCTTTTGGTTTCTTTCTTACTCTGTGCAGATACCACTTGATGGCTGTCCCAAGACCCATACACGCCAAACCCCTCACCTGCGTATGAAGCCAACAACAAGACCCACTACTGAGCCAACTGTCACGGAAGACAGAACAAAGAAAAAAATACACAACGCAGAGAATCACATACGAGAACTTCAGTCACCCATCAACATGATCAAGACATTCTTGATCTTTCAGCAAAATTACACCAGATGACTGAAGATAATTCTTCATGGTTCGGAAACCTGTTAGTATCAAGTGTTTCATTCAACAAATGACTCACGCCCATCACGAGAAATGACAGTTCCAACCAGAAAAGACTATTAAGAACTTCACGGAGCTGCATGTTTGTTTCTGTGTCAGCATGCAGTTCGTCCCTACAGACAATCAACACAGAACAAGTGCTATGTGCCTGTAACGATCACAAGTTACAAGAATAAACCTTTAAGTGTCTAAATTTGTATTTTGTGAGAGTTATTAGAACTCTCAAAGGGGGAATTGTGGGATTACAAATTTATTTAAATGTTTAATTTAGATTCCAATGTAATAGTGTACAAACTGAAGAAGTTATATACATAGTATTTAGCATTTATGGTGAAGATGATGACATCAGATGAACGATTCAAGAGGTCCCTGCCAGTTCCTGTTCTCTTATTGTAAGTGAAATGAGCCAGACGACGGAGACTCTTGCCTTTTGTTTGTAATTGCTCTTGATGCCCCTGCCCCAATCTTTGGGCAGTTATGCTGATTAGATGAGGAGGGGTTAAATGGGCCAGGTTGCTATTCCTGAATACCTCATTTGCATGCTTTAAGGTCGTCACCCAGGTGCTTTGTTTCCATTCCTAAGCACTGCCCCCTAAATGTATTTAAACTACAATGTATCACTGCTTTAGTTGAGACTTGGATGACTACAGCGACGCACAGCGAGTTCTCAATAAAGAGTAACTTCTGGATGAAAGATATCCCAACGTCTCCTGGTCTTCACTTCTGAGTTGCCTAAACTTTAGAAGATAAAAGTTCATAACAGGGAGAAACGTTGTGCAATTGTGACTACAGAGTCAACAAAGTAATAATTAAGTGCTTCGGCTACATCAGCTGGATTGTTAGTCAGCTTCCCGTTAACCATCAATTCAAGTGATGACCTATCTTTTCTTTTATCACCTTGTAAGTAGTTCAGTTTATTCCAGATTGTCTTAGAATTACCTCTAGCCTCATTAATTATTCTCAGGAAATAATCAGCCGTTGCTTTTCTCAGGGTCTTTACCACCTTGTTCTGTAACGTAACGAAATGTTGTCTATCATGACTAAACTTTGATCTAGCAGTTTTTAAAGCAAGATCCCGTGTTTTCATTAGTTCTAAAATATCTGAATTCATCCAAGGGACAGTATGTTTTTCATTTTAGGATTAAATTTACTTGAATAGTACTCTGTAATTTTTTGGAGAATATTCGATTGTCTTCATCCTGATCTTTTCCGATTAATAAATCATCCCATTCAATCTGATGGACCGCCCTTCTGAAGTCATCTAGTTTGCGTTTTGGAATGCCATAAGAATCACATTTCCTTACGAATTAATTGAATCTCTTGCTAGATCATTTTCTGGCCACTAAAATCAAATTGTGGTCAGAAAGGCCTGTTAACATATTACAAGTTTTTAAAATTCTCTCTGCTCAGTTACTAAAAATGAAATCAATTTGAGACCTTGTTGAGTTAGTTATTCTTGTAGCCCATTAATCATTTGCTTCAAATCGAAGTGATCAGTTATCTGTTTGAGATTCTTTCTAACAGTTTTATTGTCCCAATTAATATTAAAATCTCCCATAATAATAACTTCTTTGTTGAAATCAGTCATTGAAATCAGTTTTAGTAATTGTTTCAAGTTTTCATAAAAACTAATATTAGAAGATGGTGGACGATAAATTACAATTAATACAAAAAACATATGTGGTTATAGTATAAGGTTCAGACCAATACATTCCAAATCTATGCAATTTACCCTAAATTAGAGTCTAATAAAAGATGATGAATTTGATAAATTTTTGATAAAATACTTTGTATATTCAAATGTCCACCTAAGAGACCCTTTGACTTGACTTTAGGATCCCAAATTGTTCTTGATTGATTTACTGTCTGAAAGAACCCCCATTTCCTATTTTTTTAAAATACCTTGATTTACAACTTTCCTTTTTACATTTTGCATAGACTTTGCAAACACTTGTGAAGTACCTAACCCAGATTTCACAGAAATGGAACTGTTTGGTGACTCGATCGGAGCAGAATTCCCTTCATTCCCCAAAGGTCTTGTAATGCACAAGCTCGTCTGAAAGTCCGTGTCACTCACGCTCGCCGCACAGGAACCCAGACCTGCCTCGGACGCCAACAACCCCACATGGACACGCCGTTGAACGCCAACTCAACACAGAGAGGGAGGTTAGTGGCAGAGCCAGACAGTAACATTCCACCACCAAAAGTGCGTACCTGAAGGATAGCTGGATCCGACGTGGAATCCACTGGGCCGGTGTGACGATGATGGTAGTGTCCAGCCGCTGGGCCTCCACCTCCTCTCCACGCAGGCAACACACAGCCACCAAAACCCGGCGAACCAAGATGAGGGAGGTTAGTTTGTTGTATATAACCAGACAGCAACGTCCCACGACCCAGAGTGCGTACCTGAGAGACGTAAAATCCAATAAATTCATTGGTTTGGCGTGGTGCGGTTGAATATCTCCCGATAATAGTAAACAAATCATGATAATTAGGCCTAAAACTTCACTTTGATGACGTCGAGTTGATGACTTTGAATGTTTCTACCCAGGTGAAAAAGATGTAGTATTAAATGTATTAAAAATATACTTGAAATTCAAGTAGTATGTTTATAATACATTTGTATTCCCAACATGCTTATTTGAAGTGCATTAAACATATATTGAATTGCATTTTAATATTTCTAAAAAGTATACTAGAAGTACTTTTGTATTAAATATATGCTTAGTTATACTTCTAAGAAATATGTTAAACAGAAGCATACTTTTTTATAAATACATTAAAAGTATACTAGAAATATGTTGGTAATAAATATATGCTTAATTACACTTTTAAGGAATATGCTAAACACAAGCACACTATTACTGTATTTCCAAAAAGTATAGTAGAAATACTGTTAATAAATATATTCTTAGTTTCACTTAGGAATATACTAAACTTAAGCATACTTTTAGTGATGTTTTAGTGTATTTACAGAAGACACACTTATGTTACTCTTACTTAAAGTATATTTTATGTCTACTTTGTGTAAGAACATAACAGAATGATTACACTTTTAGTGGGTTTTTAATGTACTTTATAACCATGTGTAGGCCTACTGCAATATATTTTAAATATGTATGTATTTATAATTTTAATATTTGGAAAAGTACGATATTTGGGAAAAAAAACAAAAAACATTTTTTTATCGTTTACAATGTACAAACGTTTGTCAACTATTATTAAGCATTGCAATACTTAAAATATGTTGTTCAGTTTTACTTAAAACGTTATACTTTGGTTGATTAGGCTGTAGTCCATTACTGTCACGGTGTGGTGCGGGAGAGAAACACTAATACGACGAAGATAACTATAAACAGTATTTAATAATCCACATATGGGTAATCCAATGCAAGGACCCAGCACGCACGCACGCACGCACGCACGCACCTGGGTAATACAGACATAAGACCAGACGAAGAAACACTGAACTGAATACAATTTATATATGGAGGTTAATTGACGAGACACACCTGAACATAATGACACAATCAGACATTGGCAGAAACTAGAGCTGTGTCCGAAATCGCTTACTCGTTCACTCATTCACTAATCCCTATATAGTGTAAGGCAGTTGAGTGAACTATATTAGAAAGGAGTGAACGAAATGAAGTGAACGGATTCGGATGGTGACGTGTACACTGCGCGTGAGACTTGGCTGTTGCAAAAACATCTTCGATGTACTTTTATATTTCATGTACCTCATTTTAGAAAATAATATTAATAGCAATAACACTTAAAATGACTATTGTAATCAGCTTTGTGGTTTCATTGATGGTAATTATTCATTTGTTCTGTAATATGGTCATAATCATTAAATACTATTAAAATATTGTCAACAAAAATAAACTCACATTAGCACACATTAATAATTGTATGTATTTATTGTTTGTAGTATCTTGAAACTCTCCCGAGCAGCATTTTTGCACTCAAATAAGATGGCCATAGAGCACACTCAGGCGACCGTTAATTTGACATCAGAATGAATACGCTACCAACGAACATTTTTAAAAATCCACCAAATTAATCATTTTTGTAAATTAAACGGCATCTCTCATTCAAACTCGCTCGCTCCCGCTCTCTCTAACAGCTCGTCGGTTCTCCGCATTGGATTGTGGGAAATAGTGCTTCAGCAAGTGTACATCGGTTGTACACTCGAAATCAGAATGCATTGTGGGTAAAAAGTAGTGAACGAATGTAGGGAATGAAGTCGTTCACTCCGAATTCGGACAGCACTACAAAATGGCTGACACCCGATATAGTGCACTATATAGTGGATAGGGAGCGGTTTCAGACACAGCTTAGGTCACACAGAGCACATGGGGAATGAAAAACACAAACAAAAGTCCATGACTGTGACAATTACATGATACATTGATTGTAATAAGCTACTACTGAAATTCCCACAAGGATTTCAACATCATATCTGAAATGCTTTAAAAAATAAAAAAAATAAAAATATTGCGTTTACTTGTGTTTAAATTCAAACAACACACTGACTAAACCTGATTGGTTCCAGAGCCATTAAACGGCTCTGATTGGTTCGTATGATAATGAGCTCGCACCGGAGAGCTTCGCAAATCAAATATGATGTGCGTGCAAATATCCCTTGAATGTGAATATGTCTAAATTTAAACAGTATTATATAGAGCGATCGTGTCTCTTTAGAGCACTTGGAGGAAACCATGCAATTCATATGGATTACTTTGGCGATGTTTTTAAAAAAATTTGCGATTAACTTTTTGAAACGTGCACATCTTTGGTGAATCGTCTTTCATCGGAGGGACATATATATTTCATTAAAATATCTCTGCTTTTGTTTCAAAGATGAACGAAAGTCTTACATGGTTTGGAGCATTTTAAGGGTGAGTGATGACAGAATTCGGATTGTTTTGGGGGAACTATGAAATTAATTGGAAAATATAGCGGTATGTTCTTATTTTTGCCAGCTTCTGCGAGCGTGTATGGCCTCACTGTGACTGACTTCAGGTAAGATTTGTATTTAATTTACGTTATTTGTCTGTACCAGTCGTGTTTTTGACATTGGCAGAAAGGGAAAAAAAAAGTCTTTATAACATGTACAACATTAACATTTTTTATTTGCAAAATGAAGTTGTGTATTTATTTCTGATTTCCTGAACTATTTGGCTTCATTGTAATGAGGTTAATGATCTTTGAAAAACCATGATTATGAATATAAGATTACTTGTCTTGAGCTGATCACCCCAATATTATTAGTCTGCAATACCGGAGGCTGCACTTTCAGGACCGCAGTTGTAGGACCGCACTTCTAGGACCCTAGTTTTTTGTGACAGCGCCACCTACCGAGCCGGAGAACCGCCGTCCCAGGAACGCATTTCCAGGACCCTAGTTTTGGAGGACCGAAAAAAGTGCAACTAAGGCAGTATTTCCACCCAGTTTTAACTACATTAGAATTTTAGAGTTTTTTAAAAGTTTTATTACACCCAAATACTACTTTCTTTATTGCAATTAAACTGGTTCCTAGGAATGTTGAGTAATCATTGGGTCTAAGTAGCATAATATTATAACTCAAATAAAATAAACAAGGAATCATGGTATAGTCAAGGATGACTCTGGGGTAGATTTAAGATTGTGTATATTTTATAAAATAATATATTACAACAGTTGAACTTGAACACACACAAAAACAAATTTGTTCATGACGTGAACCACATAGAAAGAACTTCATGGACGACGTCTTCACTGACTCCTAAGAGAGAGAAAGAGAGAAAAGTGAATGAAATGAGGAACATTTAGTTGAACATGTTCTACTCTCTAATTTTAAATTTCATATTTAAAAGATCTTAGTTACCACAGAGCGCACACACATATACGATACAAAAATAATTAATTAATGTTCATAAGTATTACTGCATACTGTTCAAAGATTTGGAAAAAAAATTATTTTGATGTTGTGGGAACAAAGGTTCTTGAAACATTCATGTCAATAAAGCCCATCTGAACTGAGAAAAAAAATAATAGAGAGAGATGCAAGAAATCTGAATAGAAATAACATATTATTGACATGACTTTAAATATTTAAAGCACACGTTGTGATGTATGCAGCAGCACTACCTACCACCTGGATGCTCTCACCTCTTTTCTCAGTTGTTTCTCTATCACCCTATTCAATTCTTCCACTTCACTGAAACAGTAAATGGAGAACATAATCAGAAATACTGTTAACGCTTAAAAGGGTTTACACATTGTGTAAAACAATTCCAATACTTGACCAATTTTGTAGTGTATTGTGTTGAATACACCCCAGACTAAACTCAGGAATAAGCACTGTTGGCCATTCTGGGTTTGTTGGCCACTCTGGGTTAGATTTTGGTTGTCCAGTTAATTATCAAAGAAAGAAAGAGAGACACCTGTGTTAATGGAGTTCGTGATTCAGTTATTGCACAGTATAGAATTAAAGAAAGAAGAACTGCCCACCATTGTCCCGACTTTTATTTGTGTTCTTGAACAAACAACAAATTTATTTATTAATCTTTTGTCATACTATTGCCTGCCCTGATCTGTGTCCTTGAAAGCACTTCATATAGAGTACAGTACACAGTAAATGACAATCTAACACGTGGTATTTTAACAGTCAATTATTATGATGGCCTCTCTGTTATGTCTGACTATTAAAATGTCATATGTCTCAAACAACATTATAAAACCATGTCAAAATGAAGAGACGTACTCATAACGTATTGTGGGGTAACGTTAAACAGGCTGACTGTGAGCATGTGACAGTTAAAACATTAAGATTATTTTAACTTAATTAAAATGGAAAAACAATGAGTAATTAACAAGCTTTCACAACGAACGTGCTACAGTTTATTGTGCTGTCAATAAGTCAACACAGGCTTATCATGCAACAGTTTCGTTAAATTAATGTGCTAACAATTCATTTTACAGCATTAGAGGCTAATATATGACGGCTATGAATTCAAGACTATTTAGCAAATCACGATATCTTCGGCTATGTTAACTTTCCAATGAAATGCACCACAATTGTTTTTAATGTTAAACAAATAAAAATGTATTCACATTTGATACTCACACTCTGACTGTCATCCATCTTCGCTCGCTGGTCCTCTAATTCGGTAGGTGGCGCTGTCACTAAAAACCTAGGGTCCTAGAAACCTAGCCTCCGGTTTTGCAGGCAGATGCTACTCGATCACCCAGCTGTGGTAGTGTTGGTTGATAGGTGTTTATATTTGTTCAAGCTTGACAATCTTATCGCCTTTATTTTCTAATACATATTTCTCAGATAAGAACAAAGATCCAATTGTAAGAAGGGCTCACTGAAAAAAAAGATTTGTTGGATTTACTCAATTGAATTATGGACATTGGTTCCACACATTTAGTTTGAATTCACAGTATCCTACACATTTATGTGGTTTCATTATAATACTTTTGTGTTAATCAGATGTGTTTTCAAAAAGTAATGTGTACATAGTCTTTTTAAGTTATCCTAACATAATTCAGTTATGTTAGCTTAACATTATTAATTTATTTTAGATATATGCTTCGATCATGTTAATTCGGTGCAATTAAATTAAGTTATCTTAACATAATTTTGATGACTTCACTAAAATTAAATTTTAATACAAATTTTAATGGTTTGTTGTTTCATTTCATTTTCAATAACACAAATCTTCTGTAAAGCCTTTATTTAATCGTTTGAACAAAGTGTCATTTAAATGACATGTCTAAACAACATTTTGCTTTCAAAAACTTAGCATGAATAACTTCTCTGATGATTAAATGTAATTAAACTACATATTAGTTTTAATGAGACTAGCATAAAAACAAAGACAACCACTGTTGTATGCATAACATAGTGCACCAATATAATTAATGTTTTAATAACTGAAATGTATGTAAAAATAATGTTGACATAGAGGAACAGTCTAAACAATGATGAGATCACAGTTTGCGCTCTGCAGTGGTGTCTTGCATGAAGGCTGTTGGAATTGTTCTGGGGTTTATCATTTATAGTCTCAGCAGTCATTCAAAAGTGGTCCATCTCACTGGTGGAGTTTAGATTTGAAATTTTGGGCCTTGACAGAGACAACAACAACTGAACAGGCTTTGAAACTCCACATGTACAGCAAATGTCACTGAAAAGAGAGAAAGAGCAGAAATTAGTCATAAATGACAACAACAATTTATGATTTTAACTATTATAAGTAGTTGCATGATAAATCGCATGCGATATTTCATGGGCATCATGTCAGTAAAGCCGGTTCTGTAATCAGCGGTAAATCTCCATCACTTGTGTGCTTTCACATGGAGCAGCATTTACAACACAGAGCAGTTGTTCACTGACAAGCTGCGCAAAACCACATTCATAATCGCGCGTCTGTGTAGTAAATGCTGTTCTATCTGAAAGCACACAAGTGATGGAGATTTACTGCTGATTACAGAACCGGCTTAACTCACAAGATGTGCATTAAATATCGTATGCGATTTATCGTGCAGGCATAAGTAACAATTTACTGTACTCTTCCAAATTAAAGACAATGCTAATTATAAGATAACACTTTATAATAACTTTCAGTTGTAAGTCATTTATAAGTGATTAGTTAATGATTAACACATTTTTTACAAATCATGATTATGTGTTCATAAATTATTAGTAAGTGATATGTTAATATTTATATCTAAGTTTTTTATTCACTTGACAGCAAATAATTTATTATTCTTTAAAAAAAAAATAGTTTTAGCATAATTGCATTTTTGTGCTTTTTAACAGACCAGCTTACAACTTTAACGAAACATACATGAATTATATACTGATCATTTACTAATGGTTTAATCATAATTTTTTTCCATGATTAACAAATGTTTATTGAGATAATAGTACAATGTTGACATTTCAATGATTTATAAGTGATTAATAATATATTAACGAGTAACTTAACTAGTGACTATTAAACATTTACTAAGGATCTGTTTGATTATTTCATGATGCTATTTTTTAAGATAACTTACGACAGATTTGTAAATCGTTAGGATATTAGTAAATAATCATTTGTGAACAATAGTCATGTTTTGTAAATTATTAGTTCATCATTAACTAATTACTTGTAAATTAATTAACAAAACGCTTATCACTTACTAATCGCTTATGAATGTTTTGTAAAGGATTAGTTCATCATTAACTAATCACTTGTAAATGACTTACAACTAGTGGCAGTCGCGCAGAACTTGCAAACTGGTCGTGCAGCAACTGTCACCTAGGCATATTAACCAATGGTAAAATGAATAATTTTAATGAATATAATTAATGTATGAATGCATCGTCACAAATCATGATCCCCAAAATAAAAACATAGTAGATTTTAAGGGGCTAATCAACGTAAATAGTGATTTAATAATTATAGAATAATTATTTCTGCCATAATTATTCTAAAGCACCATTTTACAGAAATAGTGTTTAAAGAATAATGTTAAAGTGAACAAAATATTTGTAATTCTAACCTAACGCTCATAATTATTAATAGAATACATCGCATAAGGTCTAGCTGAAGAAGTTCAAATATTTTAGTGCACCCGAAGCTCAAATCCGAATTTCCCGCGTACGCATATGATTGGAACTCCACGCAGCTCCCGCACTACTGTCCATTGGAAATGAATGACTTCCGGTCTGTCGCTTGTCTACATGAAGGAGCATTGAGCATTTTTGTCCATTGCTGTGATACCACAACGACAACGAACCCCTCCCCCACCTAAATCCAAACCTAAAGTCAGAGGGTAGCTCATTTAGCACAGATTGTCGAATCTGATCCTAAAAACACATATCAGTGAACTTGGAAGCAGCGGGTTTTATGGATACAAAGCACAACAACGTTGACATTTTTAAAACATTTTTTAACCGATTTACGTTCCACCTAAAGTGCAAAAACGTTTAAGGTTAATCTTCATCTCGATAGTTAGACTTGGATAATTATTCATTGTCATAAGGTATTAAACCTTGCTCTTTTGAAGCATTAATAAGTAGGTTTCCTCTTGTTATACGTACGCATTCTTTCCTATCAACCCTCAGCACAAAATGCCGTTAAATATTCATAATCACTGATTCTGAAAATCTAAGTTAACTCTAAACGCTGCGAAATTAACACTTTTTAGCCTATGTTGACAGGCATTAGCCTATTAATCGCCTGATGAAAACTTATTATCCATTTGTGAGTGATTTAATTGCAGTTTGGTAAACTACGAGTAATATTTATAGGCCTAACGTTACCTCAAAAAACAATTCTGCGATGACACTCGACGAAATATGCCGTGATATGATTTAAAAGCGTGTGGAGCTATCTTAAAACACTATTGTTGCATTTAATCTGACAATGACTGCATTTTTAGAATTATCATACGATTTTTAAAATGAAATTCTTACCTTTTAACGAGCTTTGGAAACAAGTCAGTCAGTCCTCTCAAGTGTCCTTTCCCAGACCAACGGTCCTGGTTTTCAAAGCGCATGCGCGGATGCTCTCGCTCACGTTGCTCCCGCGTAAATGATAAGAGAACTTCACAAAACTGAATTACATTAATTGTAAGCAATGGAATTAAGTTGAGAAGAAAATGTAAAGTAATCGTGTCACATGAGCTAATTTTAATTAAGTAAATCAAACAGCATAAAAAATCATTTTACGTGAACACCATTTGTTGGATATCTGAATCAATTTGAACGTTTTCTTGCAAAGTGATTATATCATGTTTTGATGACTGTGTTGAATTTCATGTATACTTTACACAATAAAATTATGTTTGCATCTCAAACATAAATTTATTAAGTAGACTGTAAGTGTATTGTTTAAGTGAATTCAGTAAAACTGCCTTTCCTTTTTTTCAGTGCTGCTTGTAAGAGAGCATACAGTACATCTGAAACTGCTGAGGCTGGGAAGGTTTTTGACTATATTACCGACCAGATACATTGTACTCAGCATACTGTCATTCTTAAAAAGAAAACAAATCAGCAATCATCATTTGCTTTTTTGTTTTGTGTGTGTGTGTGTGTGTGTGTGTGTGTGTGTGGAATATTAACATTTGTAGTGTTTCTGATCAGCTGCTATAGAAGACAAACTGAAATCTGCAGAGACGGGAATAGTAAGTATATTTTAATATCGTATCTCCTCTGTTATAGAGATTTTTGAATCCGGCCTAATGGAGGGTGATTCGGTCAATCTTGGAAGAAAAACGTTAGCAATGTGTCCATTCCAGGTGGATAATTTGTGCTTTCTTTCAGTCATTCATTCTGTTATTTAATTTTTTTTTTTTTTTTTTTTGTATGACTAACATAATTTTATCTATTTTTTTAATCGTGGCAACAGAGGTGAAGAGAGTGTATGTTAGCATTACCACAACAGACATATTCATGCGAGATACCCTAGGTTACAACAAACCACAATTATCATACATACTTTATTGAAATAATTTATCAAATAATATCAGTGAGTTTGTACTTGATCTCTGCTCACTGTAAGTGCTGTTGTTGGGCTTCTAATCATATGTTCAATGCAACTCAGAGAGTGCTGTACAGTGACGACAGACAAGAGGATAAGAATGGACAATCATATGTCACGCTTGATGAGGATATTGTCAAAAGGTAAATTAAATTCTAATGAATATCAATGCAAATTATAATGCATCATGGATGCAAAACTGTTATTGGCTAATTTTATATAAATAATTTTTTCCTTTCACAGATCCTGTGATAAAGCAGTCTTCAAATACTACAGTGTCTGAATTGCAAGCCCTTAGTTGCAGAACATGCCAGTCGTACTCAAAGAAGTGACCTCGTCCCACCGGCTCCCGCTTGGTCAGTTGTCACTCTACTCCTGCCACAGACTTGCAAGCCGTCTGCTGCGCTCCAAGCCTACACCTCTTTGGCTGTAGTGTTTTTTCCCGTCGGGTACACCGTGGTCCTCGGGACACAAGCATCACTCCAGTCCTCGGGTCAGGGTTCTCACGCTTCTTGAAAGTCCTTGAAAGCACTTGAATTGCAGACATATGGATTCAAGGCCTGGAAAGTACTTGAACACAAACATAGGTCCTTGAAAGTGCTTGAATTAAATTTTAAATAAATTTTGTTTATGGCGCTATTTCAAAAATTGTGCTGTCAAAGACAGAACGAAACTGCACTAATGATTGGGGTGGAGATGGAGTAGCGCGAAAAAAACTTGATGTGCAGCCTAGAACCCTGCGCCGGACCGTTGTATGTGCTTCAGCACACCTGCCTGTAATTATCAAGTGCTCCTGAAGATCTTAATTAGCTGCTTAAGCTGTGTTTGATCAGGGTTGGAGCCGAACTCTGCAGGAAGGTAGATCTCCAGGAACAGGCTTGGGCACCACTGCTCTTGGTCAAAGATGAAAAAATGGGATTTACAATAAAAAGTGATTTTATAAAATAATTTTGACTTGAGTTTAATAATGAGTAACGTCTCTATTGAGAGAATCTGCAAATTTTTAATGTTAACAGGTTTTACCGTGTTATTAAAACATTTAACCACTTTTTATTCATTTAAATATTGAGAAATTTTCAAATTTAAATCTTGTACAAGAACTACAGCAAAAACCAGTTTAATGCATATTTTATCCAATATTTTAGAAACTGTATTCAAATAAATATATCTGCTTAGAATATATTACCAGTATTGACTTCAACGGATTTCATTAAATTCCTTTGAACACGACTGCTGAAAACGGTCTGAATTTATGAAACCTACACATTCAAAACATTATTACTCTGACATTTTTAATGTAAATGTTAAGTGTAAGTGAAATGTTAAGTACTGTAAGGTCTTTCATGACTCTACATATGCTGGCGTGTGAATTTGATAGGTGCTTGATATAAAATAAATGGTGCTTTAAAAAGTGCTTGAATGTGGTGTTCATGAAAGAGTGGGAACCCTGTCGGGTGCTCTGGCTCCACCAACGATGCTCGTCGCTGCGGCTGTGCCCAGGTCTCCGGAACCTGCGACGACGCTCAGCTTTGCACACACATCTATTCACTTCTGCACTTTGTTTTTCAGTACATTTTTATTTATTTTTTCTTCAGAAAATTGCATTGTAATTTTTATTTATTCATTGATGTAAAATTCTGTACTTTTCATTAACACAGGTATAACTGAAATGTTCGACAAATTGATAAGATAGCTCTGCCATAGCATTTTAGTCTTTTTTTCATTTATTATAATGTTTTTTGTATAATGTTTTAAAATGTACTTGAGTGTAGTAATACAAATATACTATAAACATACTTGTATTTCAAGTGCATTTTTAATGCATTTAATAGTGTTTTTTTTTCACTAAGGTATATATGCTGCTGTACTTTTTTTTATGTACTTTATGAATATTTGTAATGTACACAACAATATATAATACATTAAAGTTTTCTAGATATCAAAGTGTGTACGTGTGTATATACTGAAAAAAGCAGCTTTATAATATACTAGTAGTGTAATGCTAATGAATTTCTAATGAGCTGAAATACATTGAAATGTACTTGAAGAACATTAAAATGATGCTTCACATATACTCTAACTGTAGTTCATGAAGTATTTAAATGTATTTTAAGAAATACACTTAAATTGCACTAAATACACTAAAGGGCTTCCCAGGTGAAAAACAAGCACACTTCCATAATGTACTTAAAGTGCTGTATTTTCACGCACTAATTTTGTACTTAATATACTAAAAATTATAATTTAGTACTTCTTAAGGTCAACATAAGGTCATCTAAGTGTACTCAACTGTGCTATTTTGAGACACCATGAATATGAACTAAAATGCACTTTTAACATACTATCTTTGTATTTAAAAAAATATATTTAGTTACCACTTGTAGTACACTTGAACCCATCTTTCATACACTAGTACACTCAAGTGTACTACAAATGGTAGCTAAATACATTTTTTAAATAGTATGTTAAAAGTGCATTTTAGTTCATATTCATGGTGTCTCAAAATAGCACAGTTGAGTACACTTAGATGATCTTAAGTTGACCTTAAGAAGTACTAAAGGATCATTTTTAGTATATTAAGTACAAAATTAGTGCGTGAAAATAGAGCACTTTAAGTACATTATGGAAGTGTGCTTGTTTTTCACCTGGGTAACCCCGGGTTATCGTCGTTCTAAACACCGCTTTTAACCCCGGGTAAAGACACGTTTCACACCTGTAATTTGAAAGCGGTGTTAGCACCGCATTTTACCCGGGGTTATGAAACCCTGCTCCGGAGCATCTGTGGTGTAAACCCCGCATTGCGGTGCTAAGTTTGTTCGGTGTGAAACGGAGCGGTGTTTGCTTGTTGCTGCTGGACGCTTGGCAACAGACAGCCAATCAGAAACTGAGTAGCGAGGCTCGTGTCACGTCAGTAACAGGAAACGCGTGTCATGTATTACAGATAACCCAGGATTCCACTTATCCGGGGTTTAGGATGACCCAGGTGAAGTGTGAAAAGCCCTTTAATGTGGTTCCATTTTAACACAATTTCAGTATATTAAATATATTGCAAATAGATTAAAATCGAACTTAAACATATCTTGAAATACACTTAATATACTTAAAGTTATTTCAAAATAATACATTTAATATGCACTTAGTATAGTATAGTTTAAATATATTAAGTGTGTCTGAAAAAGCACAATTTAAATATATTTCTTTTTCACCTGGGTGACAAGGGCCAGTGGAGGGAATCTGGCCAGGACACCGGGGTTACACCCCTACTCTTTACCATGGGATTTATAATGATCACAGAGAGTCAAGACCTCGGTTTGACGTCCCATCCAAAAGATGGACGGTGCTTGTTGCCAGTATAGTGTCCCCGTCGCTATACTGGGGCGTTAGGACCCACACAGACCACAGGGTGAGCGCCCCCTGCTGGCCTCATTAACACCTCTTCCAGCAGCAACCTAGTTTTCCCAGGAGTCTCCCATCCAGGTACTGACCAGCTCAGCCCTGCTTAGCTTCAGTGAGTAACCAGTCTTGGGCTGCAGGGTGATATGGCTGTGGTCAGAGATCCGCCGGTGTCTGAATCTCCCATCAGGAAAAGTCTTTCTGGATCCCATCGTCATTTGAGCAATCAGAGTCTCTTGATCTCCAAACATCCACACGATAAACTCATCTTTCTTTAGTAAAGGCATTCCCTCCATCACTAATTTAGTCTCCTCTTCATCTGTTACAGCAGTACATAGAGAATGGGGTTTAATTTGATATAGTTAGACGATGTGTAAAGCTGATTGAGAGATGGAGAGATTTTTTTTTTACACTGCTTAGAAAATCTCTCCATCCTTATTCATGCAAACACATTTATTTGATCATGCAGTTCATTGATTTTGAATCTTACATTTCTAAAGATTGAAATTACCCACAAACAAAGTCTCTATTTAAGAAGTTTGACCTGAATTAATTGGAGACAGACAGAATGAATAAAGACTACAGCTGATTATAAAATAGCAGAGTAAATTTTGTAGTATGAAACTTGACACCATCCACTAGGGGGGAGGAGCTGGCTAAGAGGATTTTAAAGTACTGTTTCCATGGTAACGCAATGTCTGATTTCAAAATGGTTCTCACAGGATGAATTTTGAGTTTTTAAGCTTTCGAATGATCTAATTTAGGGTGATTACTAAAATATTTGATAGAGTAAAAAGGCAATTAAAAAAAAAAAAAAAGAATGCCAAGCATCCCGCCAGCGGAACAGTGACAGTTTAAGGAATAAGAAAACACCATCCAATGTGAAATGCTCAAAGTGAAAACAAAAGTGTTTACGAATGAAATTACACACTTACAGGACATTAGAATAAAAAAATCTTTAAAGTCTTCCTCATATTGCAAATTCCATCAAAATCTGATATTAATACCAAAACCACTCCCACCCGGCTGACAGCGACAAAAATTGCTACTTACTAAAGACGAAAACGTACGTTTTTTTTTTTTTATTATAGTAAAGAAACCCTGAAAATTTGATGCGCGCTGTGTGCATGTACACTTTCTTACGACGGTAACATCTTTATTTTAACTCATCTCAAACTATAATACTGCATTAGCACCTTCTGCTGTTTGCAGCCACTAAAGATAGCTTTTTTTCTCTTTCTCCAAGTCAGACAACAAATCTTTATTGGTATGGACGACGACAGAAATACAAAAAGCAAACAAAAGTACGCACATCAATCTCAAATGGGTACTCGACCACAAAACAATTAGAAAAATCAAATGCAAAGTCGGCAACACCAAAGCTCCAAAATTATCAAAAATGTATTTAAAAATATTTCACATAGCGTGTGATGTATCGAGCACGCAGGCTCTTCATCAGACAAATTAAACAACACTAATGACACTAATAACACTCTTTATACCTCCAGGTGATCCAAGGTCACATGACCTAACACGATAATGTAATAATAATAATAATGATAAATACATCAACAAATTAAAAATTAATGAACCAAATCCTTAACATCAACCAAGGAGAAAAAGGAAAAAAAAACAAGGGAAAAGAAATAAAAAAAAAAAAACATATGAAACTATGCAAAATACAAAATTATAATTCTCAATGTACTGTTCAACACAATTAATTAATACCTGCATACGTACATAATCAATTCAACTAATACTCTACTAAACGACAGAAACACAGAAACTGGACAGGCACAGTAGACTAGTTCCAAAAAGTTATTTTGAATGATACTTGACAAAGCTTTGTTTAAAATATTGAATATGTTTCCAGAGAAAATTCTTAAACCCATGCGCTGTTGAACTGTTAAACTTGCATTTAAAAAGTTTTATTTCTTTTTATTTTATTTTCTTCTGACAAGACGAGACGAAACAAGACTCTGACTCACACTAAGACTTGGAATGGAACGGCTAAACAGCGACACATGAATACAATACTCGGCCCGAATGATGGTGAGTGTGTGTGATAAATAGTCCATGTGATTGGCTACAGGTGTGTTCGCATTCAGTGTCGTGTGAAATGGATCATGGGAAATGTAGTCCGGGGTTAAAGGGTGAAACAGTCTGTGTGGTGAAGGATTCATGACAAATATATTGTTCAGCTCAAGTGTTGATGATGTCACAAAGATTGACAGTGATGGGCGTGTCTTATTAAACTGAACTCGTCCCCTGCTGCGCACCCTCTTGAGGCAGCAGTGGGTTCGCTTCCGTTGATTTCTTCACTTTGTTTACTGTGGAAGAAAATAGAGATCACAGAAATTAAAAAGTAAGAAAAAACAGTTCTGCTACATGTACATCTACACATGGATGATGTTACAGCTCCACTCGATTGTCCTATACATGCTGGAAACAACAGAACAATAAACAAAATATAATGACAAGATACAAAGATAATATTTTTACAATATTAATCTATAGAAGTCTTTTCTTAAAAACCTAAAAAAATCACTTTGTTCATCTTCCATTGGCTTCAGAAGATACATGGAGGGACAGATTATTGATAAATGAAGACTATCAATAAATAAAGCATCTTCAGGTCTACTTTACGGTATTTATCGTCTATGATATTGATTGTTGTTTTACCGCTGTGCAAGCTGACTTTATCCAGTATGTCACTCACATGGCAACAAAGACTTAGGATTCCTGAGAATCCAAAACATTCACTGCTTGATGAAGCCCATCAGAATACAGTTAGAATGAGCCTATTATTCAAGTTATGAAAGCAAAACATATGCCTGTATGGGTTTTTGATTTTTATATTTATAACATACAATACAGTGCTGTAATATCACACAAGCAAGAGTGACATTTTCCCGTGAGCGTCATCGCAAATGTGATTTTTTTTCTCCATTCTGTCACTGATGGAGTTTTGGTTCCTCTGGTTTGCTCAGTTGGGGACACTTAATTTCCAGCGATATCGTTAACTTGATTGCACAGATACTATTAGAACTTAACTGAGCTGGATGATGACATCACTGAATCAAAGATGAAATGCCTTTAACTGAAAATTGAGTGTTTAATGTTGTCATTTTACATTATTGACACACTGTTTTCCTATTTGATACTGTACAGTTGCTTTGACACAATCTGTATTGTTAAAAGCGCTATATAAATAAAGGTGACTTGACAACAGTTCAACAGATAAGAAGTTAAGTTACATTTAGACTCAATATTGTCTGTTTTATGAAAACAATTCCAAACAAAGCCGAAAGCAGACATTTGTGCATCTCAGAGCAACACTGTGTTGTTTCATTCATAAATGAATGTGTTTTTGAATGAATCGAGTGAGTCAATGATTCAATGATCCGTTCATAAAGACTGTTACTTGCTTCCTTTCTAAACGAATAAGCCATTTTGAACAAATCGTTTGAGTAAATGATTTGATGAATGACTTAAGATAGGGACTTGCCACCAAGAAGACAAGAAAAAAGAAACTAAATCACAAAGTTACTTGCAATCTATTGTTTTTTTGGGGTTTTTTTCTATTTGTTTTGTTTGTTTGTTTGTTTGTTTCTATTGTTTTTTTAAGCATTTTGCTGTATGGGAGGAAAAGTAAAAGTTTGCTCGTTGTGTTCATGGCCATATGCTTGCCTTGCAGTACATTGAATTAATAAACTGTATATTGAATTTGATCTTTTAATAGCACTATCTTAACACATTAAGCCATATTTAGTGTTTATGGTTTTCTACGGGAGGTTAAGTCCTTAATGAGAGACTTTGCGCATTGCGTTCATATTCTGCTGTTCTGTGGCCACGGATTTGCGGGTCTTGTCTTTTTCTACAGATGACATGTTATAGTACTATATTAGTTTTAATCATTTAACCACAGCACGATTCGTGTGGATTGCAAGTGACGTCGCGGTAGAGGAGAGTGCAAGCGGCGATTGCAAGTGACTTTGTGATTTAGTTTCTTTTTTCTTGTCTTCACCACCTGGCTCCTTGTGTAAAATGTTGAGAGATTAAATTAAAATAATAATTAATAATTATTTGCACTTGTGGAAGTGCAGGTGTCTGAGAGTTCAAGTCTGAAAATGCAAGTGCATGTCTGCAGCCAGATGCTTCTCGTGTTTTCCCTCGTCTGGTGTCCAGTATTATACGTCAAACCTCAATGCTTCGTGTGTGTCTTTATTTGGATTTAATAAAAGACTGTGATGAGTTCTGAATCTCCTTCGTCTCCTCCACAGTAGCAAGATCTTGATGGCATCATGCTTGGCACACATTTACATTTAAAATAACAAATTTATTTTAATTTAACATGACGTGAACAGCCCCATAGTGTCATATTTATTTATCCATGACAGACCTAAACTAGCCAAGTTACAAGCACAAAAACACTCAGCAAAAAATCGATATCATTTTAATAAAAAAATAAAATAAAATTGTTGGTCAATAGCGCAGACCCTTACAGAACTATGATCGCATTGCTCATATAATGATGAACAAGCACATACAAGTGGAACACTTTCTTGGAACACCAACCAATCAGATTTGAAGACCAGAACTGTTGTTTAAATGTGTATTAATTAGAATAAATGTTGTTCTACTCACCTTTGATCACATCGAATCTCCTGAATCTGTTCCGTTCGCTGTTGAGGACCTGTAGTTTAAAATGTCCAAAGTCTGCATTGGTGATGTTCGTGATGGTCAGAGATCCATTGCAGTGCAGATCATTCAGCTGCAGTCTGTCTCTGAAGCTCTCATCAATAATAGTTGTTCCTGATTCAGCTTTAACAATGTTTTTATCTCCAAAGGTCCACAGTATCAGATCTCCTTCCTGTATTTTAATATCGGTCTCTAGAGTGACAGATTCTCCAACCTTCACAAACACTTTCTTCACTTCATGTCAAACACACAGAAACACAAATACAGAAAACAAAGTGTGAATTAATTTAATTTGCATTTACAACAAAATCATTCTGATGGCATTTTTTAACCTAGTTTACGTTCGTAGTTTCAGCTCATCTGAAATATGAATTACCTATGATTCATCATCACAACTTTTCTAGTAATATTGTGATTTCTCAAAACATTTCTGCAATATTACTCCTCTAAGGCCATTTCACACCAAGAACAATAACTATAAAGATAACTATATTAGCATCCACAAAAACGCACAATGATGTTCTAAACACAAGCTGCAGTTTTGTCATTTCGAGCTTTAAGTGCTCAAGTTCTTCAAAGCAGTATAGATTCACTCGTCAGCTGAAAAAATAATGGTAATACTTTACAATACGGGTGTACAAATATGCATTAAAGGCAACCCTCTACATTGCGAGTAAATCACTCGCATATGCGACTAAATCTTCACTCTGGGCGACTAAATGATGTCTAATATTAGCCACTGGCTAATAAAAATTATCAGATTTTACTCGCCAGTGTGTGAGTTGGACGCTAAGTATAAGTTTAGCACAAAGTGCTTCAGAAATTCATTCTCTGTCAAGCGATCTGTGATATTCTTCAGTTCATCTGAATGGATGCGCAGCGCACCTGTATTTGGCGTACCGTGAACTCTAGTGTGAAGGCGCACACCTTGCCATCACTTAGGCTTAGTTCACACTGCAAGTCTTAATGCTCAGATCTGATTTTTTGCTGAAATCCGATTTTTTTGCGCTGTTGTTCACATTGTCATTTAAATGCGACTGCCATCAGTCTCATGTGTGAACCGTATACGGCCCTGAAGTGACCCGCATGCGCAGAAGAAGACGTGACGTCAGACGCAGCGCACTGTGTTTGCGGAAATAAAAATGGATGCTGCTTGTGTTAGCGTGTGTTTAGCAGTTTTTAAGTTAATGGGCAATCCGAGCCTAAATAATGAAGTGATAAGAAGAAGAATATTAAGAAGGAGAGCATGATTTCCTCCAGCGCAGAATTGTGACGTCTGTCGCATTTTAATGACATAAAAATCAGATATCAGATAAAAATCTGTCCTAGGTCCTCTGCTATTTTCAATATACATGTTGCCCCTTGGTGATATTATTAGAAAATACGGGATTAGTTTTCATTGTTATGCTGATGATACTCAACTATATATCTCAACAAGACCAGATGAAACTTCTGAACTATCTAAGCTAATAGATTGTGTTAAAAATGTAAAAGATTGGATGACCAATAATTTCCTTCTATTAAATTCGGATAAGACCGAGATATTACTTATTGGACCAAAAAACAGTACTCAGAATCTCTTGGATTACAATTTGCAACTAGACGAATGTACTGTTACTTCCTCTACAGTCAAAAATCTGGGTGTTATATTAGACAGCAACTTTTCCTTTGAAAATCATATTTCCCATGTTACAAAAACAGCATTCTTCCATCTTAGAAACATTGCCAAGCTTCGAAACATGCTACCTGTTTCAGATGCAGAAAAGCTAGTTCATGCATTCATGACCTCTAGACTGGACTATTGTAATGCACTGTTAGGTGGTTGTCCTGCATCTTCAATAAACAAGCTACAGATAGACCAAAATGCAGCGGCTAGAGTCCTTACCAGGTCAAGGAAATATGATCATATTACCCCAATTTTACAGTCTCTGCACTGGCTACCTATTAATTTCCGGATCAATTACAAAATACTATTACTTGCCTATAAGGCACTAAATGGTTTATCTCCTGCGTACCTAACTAGTCTTCTACCACGCTACAATCCAACCCGCTCCCTAAGGTCGCAAAACTCTGGACTTTTGGTAGTACCTAGGATAGCAAAGTCCACTGAAGGAGGTAGAGCTTTCACATTTGGCACCCAAACTCTGGAATAGCCTTCCTGATAACGTTCGGGGTTCAGACACTCTCTCTGTTTAAATCTAGATTAAAGACACATCTCTTTAGCCAAGCATTCACATAATAATCTTGTACTGCATTTATATCTAATCAAATGTACATTATAATTCTTTAGATTGGGTTGAACAAATCATTTTTGCTTGAATAGAACAGCAGCTACGCTAATTACGTCTCTATTTGTTTCTCTGATTCTGCCACGGGATTAACATCCCGTGGTAACTAGGAATTACTGAAGCGTCACTCTGGATCCAACCCTTAAAAAGATCCGGGATGACCAAACACCTGAGAAGAGATGATGGCAACACCTCAGAGGACCACGGAGGATGCCAACCCTCAGACAACATACACAATTACCAAGTTAAGTCTGTCATAACTTAAATATATTGGGTTTCTTCTTCACATATGTATGTGTATATATGTGTGCATGTGTGCATATGTGTATGCATGCATGTGTATGTGTGTGTATATATATATATATATATATATATATATATATATAACTTAATTTCCTGTAAAGCTGCTTTGCAACGATTGTATCGTAAAAAGCGCTATACAAATAAACTTGAATTGAACTTTAGCCTTCAGTGTGAACCTAGTCTTTGTCTCTCACACACGCAGAGAGAGAGAGAGAGTCTTGCATGCCATGCAGAATTGACGCGCTACATGTAAACGATATACTTTGCTGTATTTTCCTGTCAAAATAATAGAGTTCCTTTGGAATTCTTCAGCTTTTAAGAACTGCCGGGTTCTCCGATAGAGGGCGGAACTAATGTGCAAATGACAATCTCATTGGCTGGCGCTCACCTATCATCATCCCTGTTTTGATTTCAGCGAATCAGTTGTAACAGTCTAACCGTTACATGTTTTCTTTTTCACTATTAATTTCACTAATTTTGCTTAAGAGATATCTGGTTGTATGTAGTACCACTAGGAGCAGCTTGAGGGCGCTAGTGCCTGGAGGTAACCGGATATATAAGCCCAGATGTAGGTAGAGTAAGGCAGTTCGTTTGGTAACGGGAAACCTTTTGGTTGAACGTGTGGTACCTGCTTGCTCTACTAAAGTCCTTTGGTTGAGAACTCGTGGAGTTTGTGCTCAACTAAAGGACTTTTTACATACCTATGCCTGCACCTATCTATGCATCGCACCATTTCTTTCTGCATGTGTCATTGAACGGCTGCATCTAATCACCGCTGCACACGAAAGGTAGTGTCTTTTGAAGGCCCACGCAGTATGAGAACTACCGCATGTGGTCATCTAACGCGACGCACAGAACAGCGACGCTTTGAAGGCCAACGATACAGAGGACAGTAGGATTCATAACATTGCATCGCACTCAAAATATCTTCGTGACTCTAATCATCGACTCATCTCTCGTAACTTCGCGTACATCATCTGTACCTGAACGATAAGTTTCACCTCATTGACACAGTTATTGGACAAAGTGCACATAAACCAATGCATGGTATTTGTTGATTTTTGCACCTGTGTGTGTGGGTAAATACCTATTTTTTTGTGTGGGAAGAATAAATTAGAGTTATAAAGTTATTTGTTTGGAGAAGTGATTTTATTCAGTACCGATCAAATTTCTGTTGAACCCCCTCAGAGTAACATCTTAAAATAAAAAGGAGGTGTTGCAGAATGGCGCCCGAACAGGGACCCGCTTGAACTTTTGTGGGATCCCTTGTATTTAAAAATAAATTTTGACGGTACTGAAAACCCTTCACAAACAAACATCTTAGACAATCATCTGCTATGGAAGAGAGAAAGCCCATTGACGATTATTCAGATGAAGCTTTCATTCATCGTAGAGACCCTCTAACTAATCTGATAGATACTTTTAGTGAGTTGTACTTGGATTCAGAGGAAGAAAGGGAAGATAAAGACGTGTCCCTAGATCAGAGAGTTGAGCAAACTGACCAACCTGACGACTTACCCTTACCTCCTCCACCTCTTGACTTTCAAGAAGATGAGCTGCGATTCGGCAGTGATGAAAGTGCCCAACGAATGTGTAGTATTGAAGAGCACCTTGTTGATCTTGAGCACAGAATCAGCGACTTTGTTGCCACAGAGACATTGAGCACAAAATTAAGAGCCTATGAAGACAGAATGAATTATCGTCTTCAAAGAGAGTTAGATCGTGTTCAGCAACAATGTTATGCTAGAGTCGACGAACTAAGTAAGAGCATTGTGGATTGTTTGAAACGGCGTGATAAACAGCTGGAGCACCAGTTCAAAGCTGTCAAACCGATCATGTCAACTCCTGTCCATTCCAGCACCACAACTTCTCACAAGACATCTCAGACACCCTCTAAGATTCCTTCATTTCCACAAGACGCTACGAGGCAAGTAACATACTTTTCTTCAGCATCTCACCTACCTTCTGTTAAAATGGATTTACCTACCTTTAGTAATTTGAATTCAGAAGATCCCATTGAATTCATAGATCGTTTTGAAGAGTATATTGAATTGAGACCTCTGCTCCACGAAGAGTAGTTGGCGGCGTTATCCGTGAGTCTTAAGGGAACCGCTAAGAGCTGGTGGAGAGCAGAGAAACCGAGTATTAGAGACTGGGATTCATTCAAAGAGAAATTCCTATTCTCGTTTTTGAATGAAGATCACAAGGAAGTTGCTGCACAGAAGTTGGCAAGTTACCGACAGAGGGTCAACGAATGTGTGAGAGACTTTGCTTTTAACTATAGAGCGATGTCACTAAAGATTAACCCTTTGTTGTCTGACGCCGAATTAGTGCAGGCAACGTTGAGAAACTGCAATCCGCGGTTGGCCTCACTGTTGAGGGGAACGGTGAAAACTGTTGATGAGCTGGTTCGTCTCGGCACGCAAATCGAGAAAGACTGGGCTGAGAGTAAGAGAAGATGGAGTCAAGAGAAAGGTGAGGAACAGAAGAAGAATTCTTCTGGTGGAAAAAGTCAACCTAATCGCCTGATGCTTATTGATCCCACTTCTAACTCTCAGTGTAATGGTGTACTCCAAGCGCCCGTTGTTTTAAATCACTCATTCTTCAATGCTGTGATTGATACGGGAAGTACTTTTTCTTTGATGCAGCAGAAAGTATGGCAGAGACTAAAGAGGAAGGATGAGCATTTGACCAGAAGCGCTCAGACGTTCATGCTTGCCAATGGCCATAGTAAAAAAACTCAGGGGAAGGTACTCTGGGAATGTGAGATGTACGGAACCAAACATGAGATCACATTCCATGTGATGGATGACGAGGATTTGGCAGTCCCTATCATCTTAGGATTGGATTTCCTTAGAGAAGCCAAAGTCACCATCGATTTTAACGTTTCACGTATATCCCTACCTGATGCTAGCTCTAGTCATCCCATGTGTTTTAATAGAATGCACGAGCACCCTACTGTATGTTTTTATGCTGCACAAGGAGAAGTCAAGATGGTTCACGATAAGGAGAGGTCAAAACTGATCGACCAAGTCGTGGAAGATTCACATGCTGCAGACAAGGTAAAGAGTCAGTTGAAAGTTCTCTTGGATGATTGGCCTTCAGTATGTACTACAAATCTAGGACGTACAAGTTTGATCAAACACGAGATTAAAACTACTGATGAACTGCCTTTAAGAAAGAGACCATACAGAGTTTCTAAAGTTAAGAGTGATTTTATTGAAGAGCAAATTAAGGAGTTGCTTCAATTAAAGATCATCAAACCTTCTACGTCTCCGTGGGCCTCACCTGTGGTAGTCGTAGATAAAAAAGATGGAGGATCTAGGTTATGTATTGATTACCGTGGTTTAAATGCAAAGACTCACCTCGATGCATACCCGATGCCTCAAATCACAGACATTCTGGATTCTCTCCAAGGAGCCAAGGTGTTTAGCACGTTGGACTTAAAGAGCGGATACTGGCAAGTTGAAATGGACCCTGCAAGTGTACAAAAGACCGCTTTCGTTACTGCTTCAGGGCTATATGAATTCTTATGTCTTCCTTTTGGCCTTAAAAACGCAGCAGCATCATTCCAACGGCTGATGGAACAGGTCTTAAGAGAACATAAGAACAAGTGTTGCATGGTCTATATTGATGACATCATTGTATACTCTCCCGATATCCAGTCTCATCTGCACCATCTCAAGCAAGTGTTCCTGAGTTTGCACAAGGCTGGTCTCACGCTTAATCTTAAGAAATGTAGAACTTAATAAAGTTCAGAATTCAGTTTGCCTAACAGTAGTTTAAGAAGGAAAGATGCTCACCAAATATATGCACATTATTCTTTTTATATAGCCATGAAAAAAAACAAAAAAAAAACAATCAATCACATTATACAAATAATGTCATGTATAAGTGCATAACAGGAAATGGATATTAGGTTGCACAGTTCATTAATGTGCAAATGGATGTGTGGGAGAGTCTTATTTGATAAGATATAGTTTATCAAATCATGCCCAAAGTTGAAGCTGTCCCTCAGACGATGAATACTCCAACTATTTGTGATGACTTCACTCCAAACGATAACAGTTCCCAAGCTCCAGAGCTTTCCAAATCAGGTACTGCCATAAGTAAGACAGAAGTTACAAGCTTACATCCATCTGGGCATTACATCCATTTTTAGCTCATAACATGTGGTTAAAGTCACCAATAAAGGGTCCTTTTTAAGCTGAGCTTGAAATGGAACATTTCCCAACAAGGACATAGCACACATGCAGTCAAGCCATGCTTTCTACTGCTGCTGTTCTGCTAACTTCCTCTACTGACCCACCTCTACTTAAGGAGCTCATTTAGGCGCCATAGCACCCCTAGCGGTGGGGAAGACACCTACAGATAAGAGACTTAGTAACTGGCTTGTCTGTTACATCAGTTCGAGTGAACGCACACAACTTGTTCAATATTCATGAATAATGAATTCAATCCCCCATTTTTTACAGAAACACTGAATGACCAAAAAAGCAGCACCACCAGTCCAAGTTCAGTTAAAATGACTAATATACATTCATACATGGTTTTAATTCGAATTACTAAAGTTCTATCATTAAATAATACTTGATTATCATATATAATGCTTGACTGACTGATGTTAAGAATGTAGTACATTCAGATATTTAAAAAAAAAATATATATATATATATATATATATACATACATATACATAACACACACACACACACACACACACACACACACACACGCACATGCATGGTATATCAGTCTGGTGAGTAAACCAAAAAATTTACTAGCCAATGGCAATTCAATTGACCATATGCACAGAGCGCTTTTTAGAACTTCCGGATAAAGATAAGCCAGCTGGTAATCTTCCGGTGAAGCTCATTTTATATGTGCTATATATAGGTAGAGACTCTCACAGAAACCTCTCCTGCCTCATTCTTATCAGAATCTGATAAAAAAAAAATAATTGCAACACCGTAAATAATGACAGCGGCATTAACATACAGTTTCGTGTTATTAAGGAACATATAATTTTATATGCAGAGTCTTGTAATCCCAGGAAAGTACCCAGATGCGTAACTGTACATTTAAATGCTGACAAATAAACACTATCGTAACTGTTTACGCAGTTAGGCTGATCTCTTAAACAACGTCTTAATGGTATTCTTGATAATCAATATCTTTTAAAATCTTATAAAATTTTAAAGCCTTTATTATTTCTCAACTCTGTGCAGTAAAATTCCCATTATTAAAGGTTCACTTTTCATTCATGAAGACGACATGAAGAAATATGCCAATAACGTGTCTCTGCGAAAAATAAAGACTTTTTAAGAAGAAAATGAAGTTACCGTTATAACCGGGAGATGGCTGTATAGGATCACTCATTGGCTGCAGCTGCCGTTTCAACTGCCTAGTTTTTTCACGTCTTCTGATTTATTATAAAATAAATATTACAACAAATTTTGTACTTTATGGCACTGAAGTATAAAGTATAGCAAGTGCAGGAAGTCACAAAGTCACTTGTCATTTAAAGAAATAAATAAATAAGGCCAGAGGACAGCCTATAATGCTGAATTATTTAAATACCTAAATACAAAATAAATAAGTTGGTATAATGTTCAATAATGCATTCAATATTTTGAAATGATTAGATTTAATTTAATAACTACATTTTTTAAGTTTTATCCAACACAGACTTGCTGCTGTAGTTTTGTTAGTCTGAATTTAGTCTGAATCAGTTAATGCACAGCTCTGATTTAACGGACATGATTTAACGGATTCACGCGTAAATTTAACATTCGCTTTTGTCATTCCTGAAACAGTATATGTGGATATTTGGTCCTCTTAGACAAATAAAAATGTTCTCCACATTGTTAATGTATTATGTAGAGAAACCGAGCAAAGGAAGTTCCCCTTTCGGCACAGTACAGTTGCATATGCACGATTACTTCCTGGTTTTAGATAAGCCAGCTCAGTCAAGATTTTAAAAATGTGTTCATGGCTATGAAGGTAAGATATTGATTATCAAGAATACCATTAAGACGTCGTTTAAGAGATTAGCCTAACTGCCTAAACAGTTACGATAGTGTTTATTTGTCAGCATTTAAATGTACAGTTACGCATCTGGGTACTTTCCTGGGATTACAAGACTCTGCATATCAAATTATATGTTCTTTAATAACATGAAACTGTATGTTAATGCCGCTGTCATTATTTACGGTGTTGCAATAATTTTTTTCTCAGATTCTGATAAGAATGAGGCAGGAGAGGTTTCTATATATAGCACATATAAAATGAGCTTCACCAGAAGATTACGAGCTGGTTTATCTTTATCCGGAAGTTCTAAAAAGCGCTCTGTGCATATGGTCAATTGCCAAGGTGTCCGTAGAGGGTTGATTAAAGGGACCTATTATGCAAAAATCACTTTTATAAGGTGTTTGAACACAGTTGTGTGGTCGCAGTGTGTGAAAACAACCAGCCTATAATGATAAAAATCCACTCATTTTTTATAATCTAAAAAAATCATAAACAGTCTCTCAGAACGAGCAGTTTCAGATTCTCCCTCTGTTCACGTCACTGAGGGGAAGAAGCCCCGCCCATCAGTGACGCTGCCCTATCAGCACAGACACAGCCCTGAGAGAGAAGCAGCGGTCCGCCTCCTCCATCACTGATTACTTGCTGTAGCTTCTGGAGATTTACAATGTCAGCGCCAAAGACGCATTTCAAGTGTTGTGTTTTGGGATGCACTAACGAGCATAGGAGTCTCCATAGACTCCCTCCATCTGAGCCGCTGAGGACACTGTGGTTAAGTTTCATTGTCTAAGGAAATGTCCCGGAAGAAATCAGTAAAGTCCCCAATAGGTGTCCGGATCAATACCAACACTTCGTGCGCGAACGTCAGCTCCAGACAAAGTAAGTACCACGCGTTTGTTTTCTAAATTGCCATCTGAAAGAGCTTCTTGGCACTCTGTTTTGGTTAATGATGCTAAAGCTACCATCGTCTCTGTCTGTTTTCACCGGTGCTGCCCATGAATGATCGGGAATAGGAATGTGGTAGTTAAAAGTTGCTTATGAAAGCAATGTGAGTCGCTTGAGTTTGTTGAGCTCATAATCATGAGAGGGACTTATAAAGTTTGTGATAGCATGCCATGCACCATGAGACCAGCTATGTTGTTATTTTTATTGCGCTGTGCTCCCTGTCTGTGCAATTCATAAACACAAATTTATTATGCACAGTACAATCAGATGACTGACTTTTAAACAGAGTATGTTTTCTGTAAAGATAACAGGCTTGTACTAATAGGGGAATGTTTATTTGCAAAGGCTAGCACTGCTATTGGGGAGCTTGAGCTCTTGAAGCTCCGCCCTCTTCTTCGGGAGTACCAGCTCATTTGCATTAAAGCAACATACTCAAATACAGCGCGTTTATACGCTAAAAGTGGCAATTTTAACAAGCTATAAAAGATTATCTGTCGGGTATTTTGAGCTAAATCTTCACATACACACTCTGGAGATATCAGAGACTTATTTTACATCTTGTAAAAAGGAGCATAATAGGTCCCGTTTAAATAATGCTTAACTAATGCACAGATAATCATGAGTTAATGTATAACACATGATGAAGTAAACCATTTATTAATGATTACTGCATCAGCAACTAATGAACATTCTATATGATTCATAGATTAAGTAATCAATAAATTATTAGTCATAGTGTATTAATTCCCTAATAGCATATTATATTAACTAAATTCATATGTTAATTACCACATTGGGTCAAAGGCATGCCTTTAAACTTCCAGTTGTATGCTTTTATTAATCAATAGCTAATGATTTGCATGGGTATCTTTATGTTATGACTTTACTTGTTGAGGCACAGAACTATTAACTAAGTGTTAAGTAATATATTATTGAGGTTATAGATTTTGAATTAGTTAGTTATGTGCCTCAACAAGTAAAGTCATATCATAATGATACCCATGCAAATCATTAGCTAATGATTAATTAAAGCAGACAACTGGAAGTTGAAATGCATGCTTCAACCCATTGTGTTAATTAACATATGAATTTACACTATTATATAATATAACATGTTATTATGGAATTAATACATTATGACACATTTCAGTAATAAAATGTATTGATTACTTCATGTATCATATAGAATGTTAATTTGTTGCTGATGTAGTAATTATTAATAAATGGTTTAGTTCTTGTATAACTCATGATTATCTGTGCATTAGTTAAGCGTTATTTAATGCATATTAGTGTCACCGTATTGTAAAGTGTTACCAAAATAACTGTTTTTTATATTTATGTGATACAATACAGTGCTGTAATATCAGTTTTATACAACAGTTCAGATAAGAAGTTAAGTTACATTTAGACACAATATTGTCCACAATTTTTTTTTCTGTTTTGCCAATGAAAATAATTCCAAACAAAGCCGGAGGCAGACATTTGTGCATCTCAGAGCAACACTGTAATGTTTCATTCATAAATGAATGTGTTTTTGAATGAATCGAGTGAGTCAATGATTCAATGATCCATTCATAAAGACTGTTACTTGCTTCCTTTCTAAACGAATAAGCCATTTTGAACAAATCGTTTGAGTAAATTATTGATGAATCACTTAAGAAAAGGACTCGCCACCACCTACTGGTTGTTTTAGGGACCGTTCACATGTGGCATGTAAAAACGCATGGAAAACACTGGACTTTCTCATTCTTTCCAAAGTGCTCATGAGCTTGCGCTCCCCACAGTGTCTGCCATTGCTAAGCAACCTTGAGCTTCACTCTCCATCAATATCGGCGGTAGTAGCTAAGATAAGTAGCTAGACTCTAAATCTGTCTACAGGTGTAATATTAGTCAGTTGCAGAGAAAGTATTTCTGGCTAGCTGTAAGCTAATCACTGTTTGAATAATGAAAATATGCAGTATTTACCGAAGTAAACTACAGTTAGCCAATACATAATCACATACTTCTTTAACCCCATGTCATCAACATTTATGCATCTCCATTCATTGTTTGTTTCTTCAGTTGGTGTTGAAATACTAGGCACTTGACAAATCGTACAGCTCTGATTATTCCAGCACTGATCAGCTGTTCCTCCATCTTGACTGAGCTTTCAATGTTGTTACGGAAGGGTGAAGCTGATTGGATGGTTCTTGTCACATGACCTGTGGTGTGCTTGCGGCAATCTAAAAAGTTGTTGTTTTCATCTAGACGCCATCATGCTTGGCACACATTTACATTTAAAATAACGAACACGAGTGCACAAAAGACGTGACGTGAACGGCCCCATTGTGTCCTATTTATTTATCCATGACAGACCTAAACTAGCCAAGGTACCAGCACAAAGACACACCCTTACAGAACTATGATCGCATTGCTCATATAATCTGGGATGAACAAGCACATACAAGTGGAACACTTTCTTGGAACGCCAACCAATCAGATTTGAAGACCAGAACTGTTGTTTAAATGTGCATTAATTAGAATAAATGTTGTTCTACTCACCTTCGATCACATTGAATCTCCTGAATCTGTTCCGTTCGCTGTTGAGGACCTGTAGTTGGAAATGTCCAAAGTCTTCATTGGTGATGTTTGTGATGGTCAGAGATCCATTGCGGTGCAGATCATTCAGCTGCAGTCTGCCTCTGAAGCTCTCACTAATACTAGGTGTTCCTGATTCAGCTTTAACAACGAGACGGTTTTTAACTCCAAAGGTCCACAGTATCAGATCTCCTTCCTGTATTTCAATATCGGTCTTTAGAGTGACAGATTCTTCAACCTTCACTGGCACTTTCTCCACTTCATGTCAAACACACAGAAACACAAATACAGAAAACAAAGCGTGAATTAATTTAATTTTCAGTTTCAACAAATTCATTCTGATGGCATTTTTTAACCTAATTTTTGTTCGTAGTTTCAGCTCATCTGAAATCTGAATTACCTATGACTATATGATTCATCATCACAACTTTTCTTGTAATATTGTGATTTCTCTCAAAACATTTCAACTTCATTTCTGCAATATTACTCCTTTTAGGCCCATTCACACCAAGAACAATAACTAAAAAAAACCATAGCATCCACACAAACACACAATATTGTTCTGTTTGTTATAAGCTGCAGTTTTGTCATTTCGAGCTTTATGTGCTCGAGCTCTTCAAAGCAGGATAGATTGTTATTTGCTGTTAATATTTTTATCGCTCATCAGCTGAAAAAATAATTTCAAAAGTTATTCCAATTATATTGTTCTGTGTCGTTATCATTATAGTTGTGGTGTGGACACTATTCTTTAGAATTTAGAAAGATTTTTATAAATATCTTTATTGTTATTGTGCATGGTGTGAACAGACTTTTAGTTTCATAACTTTAGTATATTTGTATTTATATTTAGTAGTATATAAGCACTTTTCACAATACACACTGTTTTGAAGCAGCTTCACTGAAATTCATAATGTTACGGTTTAAAACATATATTAATGCCTCAGTTCAGAGAGAGGTGACAGAATAGTTCACATTTGGTGATGATATAACAGTCAAGTGTTTGTTGTTTTTTTACTTACACCAGAATTAATTTATTCTGGTAATGTTACGACTTCATATCTTACATTTTTATTTTAACAATGAAACACATTGATATCAAACAGTAACTATAATTACATTGCACTTTGGGAATTTGTGTTCAGTTCAGATCATCTAAACTGTTCACACAGTGCATGATTATTGATCTACTCACCATTGACAGTAACAATGAATCGCTTGTATTTGGTTCTTCTGGTTTTGCCGCTGATCTGTACTTTGTAGACTCCAGAGTGAATGGTCCTGATATAACTGATAATGAGATCTCCATTCTTATGACCCATCTGGAGTTTGCTTCTGAATCTCTCGTCAGTAGTATCACATGCTATATCAGTGTCTTTAATGGTCCATTCATTGATTTGGATTATGGGTTTGTTCCCATCTTCAAACCACCACTTTATCTCATCACCGTTCTGTAGTTTAGTATCAGTCTTTAGAACGACAGTTCTTCCTTCCGTCCCTGACACTTCAAATGTTACAGTGGAACATAGAAACAGAACAGAAATGTGTTCAGAAGATCAAGCTTAACTTTATAAAGAGCATATTTTGGCATGTTGCTAGGATGTTTTAACACATTGTATTTTTCTAGCACGTTTTAGGATATTGTTAGCAGGGATGGGCAGTATTTCAGATACATATATTTAAAATATGTATCTGAAATACAAAATACTATTTTGTATTTTAAAGCCTTTGGAAAAAATAAAATGTAATTAGTATTTAAACATTTAACATGAATATTTTTATATTTTCAAAATAAATAAAATACTTTTGGACCAACACACTGAGCCAGATAACGAATCTGAGGCCATTGAGTATTACTAAGGGAAGGTGTAACAGGGCGAACGCGACGTGAGACCTGCGGATCCATACACAAAGCTTTATTCACAGTCATAAACAGGCAGGGTCGAGCATCAGCAGACAGATATGTATGAGGCAAGACAAAGAGTATTCCTAAGGCTGGCATAGATCATGGATCGGCGTACAAAATCCAGAGGGCTTGACAACAGGGGTAATCC
Source organism: Onychostoma macrolepis (assembly GCF_012432095.1). Classification (NCBI taxonomy): domain Eukaryota; kingdom Metazoa; phylum Chordata; class Actinopteri; order Cypriniformes; family Cyprinidae; genus Onychostoma; species Onychostoma macrolepis. The sequence continues at coordinate 31,224,838 of NC_081169.1, read as the reverse complement.
AGAAACACGAGTTCTACAGTCCAGACGAGGTACAAACAGAGTCCAAACGGCGAGACAAGGGTTAATCCAAGATACATAGGCAGGAAAAAGGAAACAAGAAAACGCGAAATGATTAGACTGAACTAGAACAAGAAACTAGGCTCCGTAAAGCAGCTATCACTAGGTGAGTGATATATGCAGAACAATACTAGAGACTAAACAGAAACACGGAATGGCTCGGTAAAACAGCAAAAAATAGGAGAGTGAAAAATGCAGAACAATACTCGGCGCCTTGAGCAGGATCAGAGTGTGTTTTATATAGTGAGTGTAATAGCTTTCAGGTGAGCGAGTGATTGAGACAGCTGTGTGTACTAGGGGAACGACTTCTGATTTTTTAAAGTCGACTTTTATGTGAAGAAAGTCTTTTCGAAGTCGAATAGTCGCTGATGACGTCATTAATGAACAAATAAGTCTGGATCTGTGACAAACACCTTGTGCACAGCTATGGCATATGACACAGTGCCGCCCACATGGCTATTACTCCTATAACAGCTCATTTTTATCAGTTCTTTTGTCTTTATATTCGTTATATTTCTCACAGATTTCTGCTCGTTCTAAATCACATACAGATAAAGTTGCACAGTAAAGATTACATTCACATGAATGCATTAGTGAGAGCGATTGCGTGTGTGAATTAATTCTACCTGGCAGCGACTCTCTACTAGTAATGAAGCTGTGGGATTTAGTTAATAAGAAATATATGCTTGCACTTTTCAGTTTCTAAGCTATTTTATTGAGAAATCGCAGAACAGTGTTGACAATACATTTCCGAGCTGAACGATTCTGTGCACGTGCGATCTGCGCGTGATGTACGCGCTACTGTCTGAAGCCTATGTGTGTGCTTTACAGAGCAGCAGCGCATTATATTAGAATGGCGATTAACTGACCTGTACTATAAGCTGTTTAAAACGTGCATTCTCCCGTTCAATTTCGAGCATCCAGTAATATAATCACACATGTCTTGTGGAGCGCTTTCAGAGTATGCATTTATTTGTCATTTTAACTGTTTGGAAACGGAGCGTAAATGTGGAAGTCCTTCAGAGATTTCTTATCCTGTTGCACCCTCTACAGGACCAGCGACTAGTCGACGTCAAGCTTAAAGCGTCATGGCAGAGCAGTAAAGTCGACTAGTCGATTAGTTGGTGCAACCCCTAGAGTGTACTTGGTGCAATGGATGATGGGAAATGCAGTCCAGAGTGATATGTAACAGTCTGTGTGGTGTGAAAGTTAATGTAATAGAATAGCGATCTCTGGTGGCTAGCGGATGGAAGTCCATTAACCAGATTCATGACAGAGGAGCTTCATAGAACTAGGAAGTCAACAGACCATTTTTATGAGAATGGAAAAAGTGGTGTAAAATAAAGTTAAAATACGTGAAAAATAATGCAACGTTTTTTTTGTTTTTTTTGTAAATGTAGCATGAACACGTTGCAGTGCACCCCATAAACACAATCAAGCCTTCAAAAAAAGCTAATCAACCACCCCTTTAAAGGCCCTTTCACGCAGGACACAGCAAGCGACTTTCTCTTGTAGTGCAAGTGTTTTGTGCAGTTGAAGCCTTGTTTATACTTTTGACTTGCTCTAAGCCGCGAACCTGCTGACTGTGCGCACTTTTTTTTACAAGGTTTTACACTAATTTAGAAGAAAAAGTGACGCTTTCCTTGACAGTTCTCAAAAAGTGCTTTTTTTTCAACATCGCGTCATATTACGTCACGAGAGGGAGTCGTGTGCTGCGCTCTGTTGGTATTCAGTGGAGCGCGCGTGAGTCAGTGTGTTTTCGGTAGTTATTTTTATTTCAATTTATCATCGTCATGGTAAATTATTGTGTTTGTGGAGGTTGCACAAACTCCAGCCTGTCAACATCAAGTCCACAGGTTTCCTAACAAGAAATAGGACAGTATCTTCCGGGCCTGGGTGCGTTATTTGTGCAGGTGAAGAGACTGGACTTCACTAATGCATCTGCTTCAAACAACAATAATATTAATTGCTAATATTATAACCATCAAGTCTAGTGACAGCTTAGTGACATTGTTTGCAAAGCTAATTGGTAATTTTTTGTCATTATAAGGCTTTAGAAGATGGGAGTGTGAAGATATGAAGCAGTGGAGGCCAGCTGTTATGAACCACCTCTACTGGACTGCAGGAGATGCAGATGTGATGGAGGCCAAGTGGAAAAGCATGGTCAGCAGTGAATGCAATCTCAACTTTTGCTTGCTTCTCCCAGCATATGCCGTCTGAGAGAGGAATACTGCAGGTCACCACAGGCTCCACGAGAACACAGCACTGTCTTGTCTTCTACTACACCTGCTTCTCTTTCCAGATCCCTCCAGAGGAACAACAAGATGAGGCTGTTGGCGTCTATCTAGCACAGCATTCACAATTTAATATTGTTTTATTAAAGTTCGGGAGGAGCACGTCAGATACTTAGCCTAATTAGACAATTAGTCAATACTGATTGTCTTATACCAATGGCATCAAAAAGTGTGACATACAGGTAGTTGTGACCTACCTAAATATAGGCAACTTGTAATTGAAAAAAACATTATTCAGATGGTTTTCAAATCTTTAATTTACTATGTATTTATACATACAAGTATTTAGCTCAGAGTAATAAATTATCTCTGCCCTAAACACACTCATGTCTGCTGGCCTGGAGAGGTCTATGCTCCTGTCTGAAGTGCTTATAGGCTATCTCACCAGCACCCACTCCACAAAGGTGACGAAAGACTCTCGAGGTCCACCTCTGGACAACCGCACTCTGCACTCATCGTTGAGGCTCGTCAGGAAGAATGCGAAAAGGCTGCTGTCCGGGTAGCTGGAATGGTTGGCGATCTCCACGAAGATCGCACGAGTGGACCTCAAGAGGCATCCCCTTCTGCTCCAACAGAAGGAGGAGGAAATCCAGATGATGTCCTTGTTTCAGCAGGGGAAGGAGATGTACCAGGTAATCCATAATTGAAAAATAAACACTGAACAAAACGAAAACAAAATGGGGAGAAGGGGTGCCGCTTACTTTTTATTTAGTGTGGCTGGTTATTCTGTCACGGGACATGTGCTGAATGAGGATAAGCGCACAACGAAGAAGACGATCCAAAACAATCCTTTTAATAATCATCCACAGGAGGGTAGGTAATCCAACATAGAATCCAACATCAACACAAACAACCTTATAACATCAATAACCGGCGGGGACTGAACAGAAACGGGGACTACTTATACCAAAGAGGGACTACATAATACAATAAACACACGTTGACAGAGAAGGTTTTAGAACTAGAGACACGCATCCAAACTTTAGTTGAGGACAGTAAGAATGTGAGGACTGTAGATACTGCTTTGGATGCGACTAGCTCAGGGAGTCCTGTACATTGTTCGGTTTCGGTTGAGCCCGTGCAGCAGGGCAACTGGATGACAGTGAGGCGGCCTAGTCGAGGGTCAAAACACCACTCTTCCGTTCCGATCAGAACATCAAACAGGTTCTCCCCACTCAGTGATGCACCCACTGAGAAACCTGATGAAAGTGCTCTAGTTATTGGCGATTCTATTGTACGGAACGTGAAAATAGAGACACCAGCCACCATAGTCCATTGTTTACCAGGAGCCAGAGCGCCTGACATCTTGGCAAATTTAAAAGTGCTGACTAAAGCTAAACGTAAATTCGGTAAGATTGTTATCCACGTCGGCGCTAATGATGTTCGACTTCGCCAGTCGGAGATCACTAAAAAATAATGTTAAAGAGGTGTGTGAACTTGCAAGTACGATGTCAGACACTGTAATATGCTCTGGTCCGCTCCCTGCTTACCGTGGCGATGAGATTCATAGCAGACTGTCGTCACTTAATGGCTGGATGTCTAAATGGTGCCCGCAAAATAACATAGGCTTTATAGACAATTGGAAGAATTTTTGGGGCAGACCTGACCTGTTGAAAAGAGATGGTGTTCATCCCTCCTGGGGTGGTGCCGCTCTTCTCTCTAGAAATATGGCACATAGTCTTAGAGTTTGTACTTGACTAACTGGAGCCCAGGTCAGGAAGCAGACAGACTGGCTAAACCAACCGTCTGCTAGCCGCCTCACGTCACAGAAGTCAGTTAACTCTCAGCACATAGAGACTCCTTCACCTAGATATCACTCTATAGAGACTGTGTATGTTCCCCGAACTAGAAAATACAGAAAACATCCAAACCAAAGTAATAGTAACAATTTAATTGATGTTCAACAAATAAAAAAACGATATAATACAGATAAACACATGATAAAGCTTGGCTTATTAAATATTAGATCCCTTTCTTCAAAAGCACTTTTTGTAAATGATATGTTCACTGACCATAAATTAGATGTGCTTTGTCTGACAGAAACCTGGCTAAAACAAGATGATTACATTACTTTAAACGAGTCTACACCCCAAGATTACTGTTACAAACATGAACCGCGTCCAAAAGGTAAAGGGGGAGGTGTTGCTACAATTTATAGAAATATTTTCAGTATCTCTCAGAGGTCGGGTTTCAAGTATAATTCGTTCAAAGTAATGGTGTTTCATATAACGTTATCCAAAGAAACAAGTGTTAATGATAAATCCCCTGTGATGTTTGTACTGGCTACTGTATACAGGCCACCAGGGCACCATACAGACTTTATTAAAGAATTTTCTGATCTTCTATCGGAGTTAGTGCTGACTGCAGATAAAGTCCTAATCGTTGGTGATTTTAATATCCATGTTGATAATGACAGAGATTCGTTGGGATCAGCATTTATAGACATTCTAAACTCAATTGGTGTTAAACAACACGTGTCAGGACCTACTCATTGTCGAAATCATACTCTAGATTTAATACTGTCACATGGAATTGATGTCAGTGGCATTGAAATTTTGCAGCAGAGCGATGATATCTCAGATCATTATCTAGTCTCCTGTATATTCCATATAGCTAAAGCTGTAAAGCCAACTTCTTGTTACAAATATGGTAGAACCATTACCTCTACCACAAAAGACTGCTTTATAAATAATCTTCCTGACTTATCTCAGTTCCTCAGCATATCCAATAGCTCAGAACAACTTGATGATGTAACAGGAACTATGGACTCTCTCTTTTCTAGCACTTTAGATGCGGTTGCTCTTTTACACTTAAGGAAGATTAAGGATAAGAGTCCAACACCGTGGTATAATGAGCACACTCGCGCCCTAAAGAGAGCAGCCCGGAAAATGGAGCGCAGCTGGAGGAAAACTAAACTAGAGGTATTTCGTTTAGCTTGGCGGGAAAGTACCCTATCCTACAGAAAAGCATTAAAAACTGCTAGATCTGATTACTTTTCGTCTCTTCTAGAAGAAAACAAACATAACCCCCGGTATTTATTCAATACAGTAACTAAATTAACGAAAAATCAAGCATCAACAGGTGTTGGCATTTCCGAAGAGCATAGCAGTAATGACTTTATGAACTACTTCACTTCCAAGATCGATACTATCAGAGATAAAATTGTATCCCTGCAGCCGTCAGCTACAGTATCGCATCACATCAGATAGCGCACTATAGACCCCCTGAGGAACAATTCCACTCATTCTCTACTGTGGGAGAGGAAGAATTGTATAAACTTGTTAAAACATCTAAACCAACAACATGTATGTTAGACCCGATTCCATCTAAACTACTAAAAGAGCTGCTTCCAGAAGTCATAGATCCTCTTTTGGCTATTATTAATTCATCATTGTCATTAGGATATGTCCCCAAAACCTTCAAATTGGCTGTCATTAAGCCTCTCATTAAAAAAACACAACTTGACCCCAAAGATCTAGTTAATTACAGACCGATCTCAAATCTCCCTTTTCTGTCAAAGATACTAGAAAAGGTAGTATCCTCACAATTATATTCCTTCCTAGAGAAAAATGATATCTGTGAGGAATTCCAGTCAGGATTTAGATCGTATCATAGTACTGAGACTGCTCTCATTAGAGTTACAAATGACCTGCTTCTATCATCTGATCGTGGTTGTATCTCTTTATTAGTTCTACTGGATCTTAGCGCTGCGTTCGACACTATCGACCACAACATTCTTTTGAATAGACTACAAAACTTTGTTGGCATTAGTGGAAGTGCCTTAGCATGGTTCAAATCGTACTTATCTGACCGCCATCAGTTCGTAGCAGTGAATGAAGAGGTATCATATCGATCACAAGTGCAGTATGGAGTACCTCAAGGCTCAGTACTAGGGCCGTTACTTTTCACGCCTATATGTTACCCTTGGGAGATATTATCAGGAGACATGGTGTTAGCTTTCACTGTTATGCTGATGATACTCAGCTCTATATTTCTTCGCCCGGTGAAACACACCAAATTGAGAAACTAACGGAATGCATAGTCGATATAAAAACTGGATGACGAGTAATTTTTACTGCAAAATTCTGAAAAACAGAGGTGTTAATTATCGGACCTAAAACCCCACATGTAATAACCTAGAACATTATCTAACACTTGACGGCTGCTCTGTCAATTCTTCTTCATCAGTCAGGAACCTAGGTGTGCTGTTCGATAGCAATCTGTCATTTGAAAGCCATGTTTCTAGCATCTGTAAAACTGCATTTTTCATCTCAAAAGCATATCTAAATTGCGACCAATGCTCTCAACGTCAAATGCAGAAATGTTAATTCATGCGTTTATGACCTCAAGGTTAGACTATTGTAATGCTTTATTGGGTGGTTGTTCTGCACGCTTAATCAACAAACTACAGTTAGTCCAAAATGCAGCAGCTAGAGTCCTTACTAGAACCAGGAAATATGACCATATTAGCCCGGTTCTGTCAACACTGCACTGGCTCCCTATCAAACATCGGATAGATTTTAAAATCTTGTTAATTACTTATAAAGCCCTGAATGGTTTGGCTCCTCAGTACTTGAGCGAGCTCTTATCGCATTATAGTCCTCCACGTCCGCTGCGTTCTCAAAACTCCGGCCGTTTGATAATACCTAGAATATCAAAATCGACTGCGGGCGGCAGATCCTTTTCCTATTTAGCACCCAAACTCTGGAACAGTCTACCTAACACTGTTCGGGAGGCAGACACACTCTGTCAGTTTAAATCTAGATTAAAGACGCATCTCTTTAGCCTGGCTTACACATAACACATTAATACGCTTCTATTATTCAAATCCGTTAAAGGATTGTTAGGCTGCATTAATTAGATCAACCGGAACCGAACACTCCTCATAACACACGATGTATTCGTTACATCGTAAGTTGAATGGCATCTACGCTAATATTTGTCTGTTTCTTTCCTAGTCTGTTTCTCAGTCCGTATCCGATCAGATGGTGGATCAGCACCAAGAGATGATGTCTACAGCCCTGATCGTCAGCGGAGACCAGGACACCCAGATGACCCCCAGAGATATATCCCCAGATATATCAACCAAAAATAACAAAATAACTAAAATATAATAAAATACCTAACTACATAATACTACTATTGTTAGAAATTGCAACAAAATTAAAATAGAAATATAAACTTTTGAACTGCGGGTTTCGTCTGGTCAGAGGAGAACTGGCCCCCCGACTGAGCCTGGTTTCTCCCAAGGTTTTTTTCTCCATTCTGTCTCGGAGGGAGTTTTGGTTCCTTGCCGATGTCGCCTCTGGCTTGCTCAGTTGGGGACACTTAATTTCTAGCGATTATCGCCGATTTGATTGCACAGATACTATTTAAACTAAACTGAGCTAGACAATGACATCTCTGAATTCAATAATGAAATGCCTTTAACTGAAAATTGAGTGTTTAATCTTATCATTATACATTACTGACACTCTATCCTCTAATTTGATACTGTTAAGTGCTTTGACACAATCTGTATTGTAAAAGTGATATAGAAATAAAATGTGAAGTGAATTGAATGTATGCATCCAAGTATCTAACCTTTGAATAAATTCCAACGTGCATGCGTCTTCAGCTTGGTATTGAAGATTGAAATTGTTGTAAGTAGAAAAATCAGCTGCGAGCCCAGACAGAAAAGCCGGCTGGAATGTGCTCTTCAAGGCTGATCATCCAGTGCTGGATTCTTCTTCCTGGTGTTTCACCTGAACCTTTAAAAAGAAAAACAAATGTGTGTGTTTAGAATTAGTGTGGAGGGGAAAAAATGGTAACACTTGTATTGTAAATATGTATTGTAAAAGCGCTATATAAATAAAGGTGACTTGACTTGACACGTGAACAGAATGAACCAATCAGGGCAACTCAGGAAAACTAGGTCAAAGGAAGACTAAGGCAGGAGAACAGGAACACAAAAGTCCATATCCATGACACATTGGGTCTCATTCACAGCTCGCTGACCTTTACTGATCCCATTCCCCCTCTCTCTCTCCAACTTCGTTTCCTGTCTATCTACTGTCCTATAAACTTTTTTTTTTAAAAACGCAAAAAATAAATCTTAAAAAAAAACATATATATGATTCACTAAAATTTATGTACTAAAATGTATTCTAAATCTTTTTATTCAATTCAAACCACACTTACACAATAATCGCATATACTATAATCATATACAATACAGGTTGAGTGGAACTTAAGAACATGGACAGAACATACACACAGCCTTAGTATTATTAAATATGATTTAATGGAGCTGAGCTAACATGAACTATCAATGAACAGTTGATTTTTATTAACTAATGTATACAAACATTAATAAATATTATAAATGTATTGCTTATTGTTAGTTAATGCATTAACTAATTGTTAACTAATGAACCGTATTGTGAAGTGTTAACGTATCTATTGTATTATATAGGCTACAGATGTGCATAATGAGAGGTCCATGAGATTGTTTAAGATTGTGAAACAAACAGAACTGGGCTAAGTTCAAGCCGAATGTAAATTGTGCACAAAAAAGAAAAACACATTTAATGTTTAAATTTAATTCACATTTAATTTCAGCATTGACATAACATTAATTTGACATTGCCAGATTACAAATGAATGCAAGGAAAATTAAAATAATTTTAAACAATCACAGAGTTCAGCACTTCTAACATAAGAAAACCATTTCAACATGGACTGGTCTGGACATACCTTTAAGTCAAAATGTGTATACTGTAAATTGTGTATTGTAAAATTTATTTTCATTTATATTCAGACAACAAAGAAAGCCCATCCACTGAAAGTCCACACAAGTGCATGGTAAATAAAAACTCAATTTCAAACATGCTAGCTTTACACATGAAAACATTGGTTCTCATACTTAGCTTTCGTGTTTACAAGTGCTCCAAGCATATGATTTCCAATTCAGAAATCCAGCTAATAAGTATTCTATCACTTTAACTACAAAACCAACATGGATTGATGCAAAAACATAACCAACATATAAACAATATAAGCACAACAGTAAAAATCCCCCTTAGAATAAACATGTCATACTAGAACATGCTTACCCAAATTTGCAAACACAATGACACCGAGATTTTGAGTTTGTTCGTTTGTTTTTTTCAAACGGTGGAGGTTTAACACGTTAGCAAATTCTGCAAACTGATAGCCTATTAGCCTATTAGCGAACAACACCGGCCATTTCAGCATGTTACAGAGACATCAATGTGATTTCAATGGAACAGTGTTTGAAAACTTAACTTTGCATAAGAATTATCTCATGACGAATGAAACTCACCCTGTAATTGGGAATAATATAATCAGAGTCACAGAGTTAGAAATCCAGTTGCACTCGATGATGTCGTATTTGGCGCGTTTATCACTGAAAAGAGCAAATAAAAGATAGTGTCACTTCAGATATCCACTATACAGATTAGTTGCAGTAGCAAATGTAATGTATTTTGTCTATGAAATCGCGCAAAGCAAAGGGGAACTTACCTGTTAACAAGACGGATGAAAGTCCCGGCGTGCTCACTGCAGTTTACAAAAATATTGGATAGTAATGTTTTATTTCCTTCGAGTTATAAATACAGTAGAATGCCGTTATATTGTGTCTACGTCATTTCACAAAAACGAAAAAAACAGTAATGTACTGCTTTTGAACATAACAGGATTATACTGTTGAAATTCCGCCGTAAATTAACAGCAATTTTTAACAGTGTAGTACTGAGCCTTGAGGTACTCCATACTGCACTTGTGATCGATATGATACCTCTTCATTCACTGCTACGAACTGATGGCGGTCAGATAAGTACGATTTGAACCATGCTAAGGCACTTCCACTAATGCCAACAAAGTTTTCTAGTCTATTCAAAAGAATGTTGTGGTCGATAGTGTCGAACGCAGCACTAAGATCCAGTAGTACTAATAGAGAGATACAACCACGATCAGATGATAGAAGCAGGTAATTTGTAACTCTAATGAGAGCAGTCTCAGTACTATAATACGGTTTAAATCCTGACTGGAATTACTCACAGATATCATTTTTCTCTAGGAAGGAATATAATTGTGAGGATACTACCTTTTCTAGTATCTTTGACAGAAAATGGAGATTTGGGATCGGTCTGTAATTAACTAGATCTTTGGGGTCAAGTTGTGTTTTTTTAATGAGAGGCTTAATAACAGCCAATTTGAAGGTTTTGGGGACATATCCTAATGACAATGATGAATTAATAATAGCCAAAAGAGGATCTATGACTTCTGGAAGCAGCTCTTTTAGTAGTTTAGATGGAATAGGGTCTAACATACATGTTAAATCATCTAAACCAACAACAAGTTTACACAATTCTTCCTCTCCTACAATAGAGAATGAATGGAATTGTTCCTCAGGGGATCTATAGTGCGCTATCTGATGCAATACTGTAGCTGACGGCTGCAAGGATACAATTTTATCTCTGATTGTATCGATCTTGGAAGTGAAGTAGTTCATAAAGTCATTACTGCTATGCTCTTGGGAAATGCCAACACCTGTTGATGCTTTATTTTTCGTTAATTTAGTCACTGTATTGAATAAATACTGAGGGTTATGTTTGTTTTCTTCTAGAAGAGACGAAAAGTAATCAGATCTAGCAGTTTTTAATGCTTTTCTGTAGGATAGGGTACTTTCCCACCAAGCTAAACGAAATACCTCTAGTTTTGTTTTCCTCCAGCTGCGCTCCATTTTCCGGGCTGCTCTCTTTAGGGCGCGAGTGTGCTCATTATACCACGGTGTTGGACTCTTATCCTTAATCTTCCTTAAGTGTAAATGAGCAACCGTATCTAAAGTGCTAGAAAAGAGAGAGTCCATAGTTCCTGTTACATCATCAAGTTGTTCTGAGCTATTGGATATGCTGAGGTACTGAGATAAGTCAGGAAGATTATTTATAAAGTAGTCTTTTGTAGTAGAGGTAATGATTCTACCATACTTGTAACAAGGAGTCGGCTTTACAGCTTTAGCTATATGGAATATACAGGAGACTAGATAATGATCTGAGATATCATCGCTCTGCTGACAAATTTCAATGCCACTGACATCAATTCCATGTGACAATATTAAATCTAGAGTATGATTTCGACAATGAGTAGGTCCTGACACGTGTTGTTTAACACCAATAGAGTTTAGAATGTCTATAAATGCTGATCCCAACTAATCTTTTTAATTATCAACATGGATATTAAAATCACCAACAATTAGGACTTTATCTGCAGCCAGCACTAACTCCGATAGAAGATCAGAAAATTCTTTAATAAAGTCTGTATGGTGGCCTGTATACAGTAGCCAGTACAAACATCACAGGGGATTTATCATTAACACTTGTTTCTTTGGATAACATTATATAGAAGCACCATTACTTCGAACGAATTATACTTGAAACCCAACCTCTGAGAGATACTGAAAATACTGCTATAAATTGCAGCAACACCTCCCCCTTTACCTTTTGGACGCGGTTCATGTTTGTAACAGTAATCTTGGAGTGTAGACTCGTTTAAAGTAATGTAATCAGAGCATATTACAGTGTCTGACACCGTACTTGCAAGTTCACACACCTCTTTAACATTATTTTTAGTGATCTCCGACTGGCGAAGTCGAACATCATTAGTGCCGACGTGGATAACAATCTTACTGAATTTACGTTTAGCATTAGCCAGCACTTTTAAATTTGCCAAGATGTCAGGCGCTCTGGCTCCTGGTAAACAATGGACTATGGTGGCTGGTGTCTCTATTTTCACGTTCCGTACAATAGAATCACCAATAACTAGAGCACTTTCAACAGGTTTCTCAGTGGGTGCGTCACTGAGTGGGGAGAACCTGTTTGATGTTCTGATCGGAACAGATCAACATCAATAATGTGTGTGTGTGTGTGTGTGTCTCTGTTACAGTGTGTTACTCCTGATGCTCTGTAACATGAAAACTGGACGCTGTGTTTTTGTCGATCCTCTTTTGCTACGGGACGAAAGAGATTTTCTGGGTCGTTCGACTGACATCTTCATGAAAAGCAATGAACATTTTCTAACTGTGTTTATTTACTCTAAAATTACCGCAGTTATTTTTTAAACCCTTCTGCACTGTAAATAACTCATGAAGTGTTTAAAATGGAAATAAAGTCATTTGAATTTGTTGTATTTCAAAAGTGCGTTTAAGAAAAATAAAAGATTGTAACTTTTGGTGAAAAAATTAAGCTTATGAACTCTGTTAATTATGTAACATGCAAATAAAGGAATATAAAGATTGTTAGAGCTCCCTTTAAAAGGCTGTTATTGTGTTTTTTAACTCTATTTGAAATGAAGGGTCAGTGTAAACCACTTCACGGATGTCATCTCCGAAGTCATTTCACATAAGGACTTTTAAAATAAATTCATAAGTACACTCATAGTCATAATGCATATTGACCACAATGACTCGCGCGGCTTTCAGCAAACAGTCAGTTTCTCAATATGCATTCTTAAGCGATCTTGCGTCCTTGTGTTCTCGCTCTACGTCATCATTAACCGTCCCATGAAAGTGCCCGGATGTGTTCTTGAAATCGATGGCTGTGTCCAAAAGCTCTGAAATGCTGGCTTCGGAGGACGCATCCCAAGATAGGAGGGCATCAAGGCACGTCTGAATTCAGTGTTAGCTTCACTTCATGTTTCCTGAGATTTTTGAAGGCAGCATAGATGTATCCTTCACAGCCTTTGATATCCCACAATCCTGTGCGTTCCATTCTGTGACAGGTAAGCTAAAAATATAAAGATGGCGTCTGAAAGTTGCGGTCGGTGATCAGTTTTTAATCAACGTTTTCCACTTTTGATGTCATTTCTAGCAAGAAATCACTATTGCAGTAATTAAATATTCACTTAGTTATCACCAAAGCTCTCTATATTTTGCTGTACATCTTTAAACTATTACGCTGCCTCAGAAGTCTGTCTGAAATCAGTTTCGTGAAGTGCCTTCATGTGCAAACGCTGCCCAAACAAGTGTAATAATGTCTACTGTTGAGATATTTACTGGCCTGAAGTGACAATATTTTCCTCACTCGATGAAAAATAAAGTTTGCGGTTATTTCATAAAGAACAATTTTCTAATTAAACTGAAAACTCTCCGATTTCATTAAACATATCTTCATTTCTGTTTTGGAATGACATGAGTGTGAGTAAATTACTATTTTGATTTCTGGATGAACTGTCCCTTTAAAAGACTCATCATTAAAATTATTATGTAAACATTCTATATAAAGTTCAACAAGTTCACAAATACAAACTTATAAGACTCCAAATTCTGCCAGGATCAAACTTTGTGTGTATGTGAGAGTATTAATCACTCTTGCAAAGACCTTTAAATATGAAACTGACTACTCACTGTTTGTAATAGATTTGAATGTCTTGTAAAAGGTGCCTTTGCTACTGCAGCTGATCTGTAGTTTATAATGTCCAGTATGCTCATGTTTCTGATGAATGAATGAATGAATGATGCATTTATATAGCACTTTATTGTGTATTGCTGTACACCCAAAGCGCTTTACAAGCACTCACCACACACCAGCTACAGCTGGAGAGGAGAGAGAGTCATAGAGCCAATCAAGTGGATGGGGATTATTAGGAGGCCATGATTGAAAGGGCCAGTGGAGGGAATCTGGCCAGGACACTGGGGTTACACCCCTACTCTTTACGATAAGTGCCATGGGATTTTTAATGATCACAGAGAGTCAAGACCTCGGTTTGATGTCTCATCCGAAAGATGGACGGTGCTTGTTGACAGTATAGTGTCCCGTCACTATACTGGGGCATTAGGACCCACACAGACCACAGGGTGAGCGCCCCCTTCTGGCCTCACTAACACCTCTTCCAGCAGCAGCTAGTTTTCCCAGGAGTCTCCCATCCAGGTACTGACCAGCTCAACCCTGCTTAGCTTCAGTGAGTAACAGTCTTGGGCTGCAGGGTGATATGGCTGTGGTCAGAGATCCACCGGTGTCTGAATCTCCCATCAGGAAAAGTCTTTCTGGATCCCATCGTCATTTGAGCAATCAGAGTCTCTTGATCTCCAAACATCCACACGATAAACTCATCTTTCTTTAGTAAAGGCATTCCCTCCATCACTAATTTAGTCTCCTCTTCATCTGTTACAGCAGTACATAGAGAATGGGGTTTAATTTGATATAGTTAGACGATGTGTAAAGCTGATTGAGAGATGGAGAGATTTTTTTTTTACACTGCTTAGAAAATCTCTCCATCCTTATTCATGCAAACACATTTATTTGATCATGCAGTTCATTGATTTTGAATCTTACATTTCTAAAGATTGAAATTACCCACAAACAAAGTCTCTATTTAAGAAGTTTGACCCGAATTAATTGGAGACAGACAGAATGAATAAAGACTACAGCTGATTATAAAATAGCAGAGTAAATTTTGTAGTATGAAACTTGACACCATCCACTAGGGGGGAGGAGCTAGCTAAGAGGATTTTAAAGTACTGTTTCCATGGTAACGCAATGTCTGATTTCAAAATGGTTCTCACAGGATGAATTTTGAGTTTTTAAGCTTTCGAATGATCTAATTTAGGGTGATTACTAAAATATTTGATAGAGTAAAAAGGCAATTAAAGAAAAAAAAAAAAAGAATGCCAAGCATCCCGCCAGCGGAACAGTGACAGTTTAAGGAATAAGAAAACACCATCCAATGTGAAATGCTCAAAGTGAAAACAAAAGTGTTTACGAATGAAATTACACACTTACAGCACATTAGAATAAAAAATAGAAATATCTTTAAAGTCTTCCTCATACTGCAAATTCCATCAAAATCTGATATTAATACCAAAACCACTCCCACCCGGCTGACAGCGACAAAAATTGCTACTTACTAAAGACGAAAACGTACATTTTTTTTTATTATATTAAAGAAATGAATTTACGCTATGAATTTATGACTTATGCTGCTGTAACACAGGGTTCGCCTAAACACTTGAGTATAATAAAATAATAAACGGTAGCTGACACAGTTAAACCAAAATCCTCCAGCTTTATTAGACATAACACATATCCAGGGAACCCCGAAAATTTGATGCGCACTGTGTGCATGTACACTTTCTTACGACGGTAACATCTTTATTTTAACTCATCTCAAACTATAATACTGCATTAGCGCCATCTGCTGTTTTTCTCTTTCTCCAAGTCAGTCAACAAATCTTTATTGGCATGGACAACGACAGAAATACAAAAAGCAAACAAAAGTATGCACATCAATCTCAAATGAGTGCTCGACCACAAAACAATTAGAAAAATCAAATGCAAAGTCGGCAACACCAAAGCTCCAAAATTATCAAAAATTTATTTAAAAATATTTCACATAGCGTGTGATGTATTGATGTATCGAGCACGCAGGCTCTTCATCAGACAAATTAAACAAAACTAATGACACTAATAACACTCTTTATACCTCCAGGTGATCCAAGGTCATATGACCTAACACGATAATATAATAATAATAATAATGATAAATACATCAACAAATTAAAAATTAATGAACCAAATCCTTAACATCAACCAAGGAGAAAAAGAAAAAAAAAAAAACAAGGGAAAAGAAAAAAAAAACAAGGGAAAAAAAAAAAACAAGGGAAAATAAATAATAATAAAAAAAAACATATGAAACTATGCAAAATACAAAATTATAATTCTCAATATACTTTTCATCACAATTAATTAATGCCTGCATACGTACATAATAAATTCAACTAATACTCTACTAAACGACAGAAACACAGAAACTGGACAGGCACAGTAGACTAGTTCCAAAAAGTTCTTTTGAATGATAATTGACAAAGCTTTGTTTAAAATATTGAATACGTTTCCAGAGAAAATTCTTAAACCCATGCGCTGTTGAACTGTTAAACTTGCATTTAAAAAGTTTTATTTCTTTTTTTTTTTCATAAATGCAGAAATATTGTAATGAAGCCATGCGTGATGAAGGCGTGCAGATCCATATGCGGGCTTTATTATGAGAGCGTAGTCAGACAGGCTGGGGTCAGTACCAGCAAACAGTGATAAATAGGGCAAGACAAAAGAGTACTCCAGGATACAGGCGAAGATCAGGGCAAGCAGAGAATGAACAAGACAAGAAAAACAGCCAAGGATCAAAGACACAGGTGATCAGGCAATGACAAGACGAGACGAAACAAGACTCTGACTCACACTAAGACTTGGAATGGAACGCTAAACAGCGACACATGAATACAATACTCGGCCCGAATTATGGTGAGTGTGTGTGATAAATAGTCCATGTGATTGGCTACAGGTGTGTTTGCAAAACAGTGTCGTGTGAAATGGATCATGGGAAATGTAGTCCGGGGTTAAAGGGTGAAACAGTCTGTGTGGTGAAGGATTCATGACAAATATATTGTTCAGCTCAAGTGTTGATGATGTCACAAAGATTGACAGTGATGGGCGTGTCTTATTAAACTGAACTCGTCCCCTGCTGCGCACCCTCTTCATTCAGCAGTAGTTTCGCTTTCGTCGATTTCTTCACTTTGTTTCCTGTGGAAGAAAATAGAGATCACAGAAATTAAAAAGTAAGAAAAACAGTTCTGCTACATGTACATCTACACATAGATGATGTTACAGCTCCACTCGATCCATGCTGAAAATATCAGAACATTAAACAAAATATAATGACAAAATGCAAAGATAATATTTTTACAATATTAATCTATAGAAGTCTTTCCTTGAAAACCTAAAAAAATCACTTTGTTCATCTTCCATTGGCTTCAGAAGATACATGGAGGGAAAGATTATTGATAAATGAAGACTATCAATAAATAAAGCATCTTCAGGTCTACTTTACGGTATTTATCGTCTATGATATTGATTGTTGTTTTACCGCTGTGCAAGCTGACTTTATCCAGTATGTCACTCACATGGCAACAAAGACTTAGGATTCCTGAGACTCCAAAACATTCACTGCTTGATGAAGCCCATCAGAATACAGTTAGAATGAGCCTATTATTCAAGTTATGAAAGCAAAACATATGCCTGTATGGGTTTTTGATTTTTATATTTATAACATACAATACAGTGCTATAATATCACACAAGCAAGAGTGACATTTTCCCGTGAGCGTCATCGCAAATGTGATTTTCTCCATTCTGTCACCGATGGAGTTTTGGTTCCTCTGGTTTGCTCAGTTGGGCATAATAATAATTTATTTTAATGTAATATGACGTGAACAGCCCCATAGTGTCATATTTATTTATCCATGACAGACCTAAACTAGCCAAGTTACCAGCACAAAAACACACTCAGTAAAAAACTGTTTAATTATCGAGATAATTTAAATTAAAAAAATAATAAAATTGTTGGTCAATAGCGCACACCCTTACAGAACTATGATCGCATTGCTCATATGATCTGGGATGAACAAGCACATACAAGTGGAACACTTTCTTGGAACGCCAACCAATCAGAATTGAAGACCAAAACTGTTGTTTAAATGTGCATTAATTAGAATAAATGTTGTTCTACTCACCTTCGATCACATCGAATCTCCTGAATCTGTTCCATTTGCCGTTGAGGACCTGTAGTTTAAAATGTCCAAAGTCTTCATTGGTGATGTTTTTGATGGTCAGAGATCCATTGCAGTGCAGATCATTCAGCTGCAGTCTGCCTCTGAAGCTCTCATCAATAATAGTTGTTCCTGATTCAGTTTTAACAATGTTTTTATCTCCAAAGGTCCACAGTATCAGATCTCCTTCCTGTATTTTAATATCGGTCTCTAGAGTGACAGATTCTCCAACCTTCACAAACACTTTCTTCACTTCATGTCAAACACACAGAAACACAAATACAGAAAACAAAGTGTGAATTAATTTAATTTGCATTTACAACAAATTCATTCTGATGGCATTTTTTAACCTAGTTTACGTTCGTAGTTTCAGCTCATCTGAAATATGAATTACCTATGATTCATCATCACAACTTTTCTAGTAATATTGTGACTTCTCAAAACATTTCTGCAATATTACTCCTCTAAGGCCGTTTCACACCAAGAACAATAACTATAAAGATAACTATATTAGCATCCACAAAAACGCACAATGATGTTCTAAACTAACTTCCAGTTGTATGCTTTAATTAATCAATAGCTAATGATTTGCATGGGTATCTTTATGTTATGACTTTACTTGTTGAGGCACATAACTATTAACTAAGTGTTAAGTAATATATTATTGAGGTTATAGATTTTGAATTAGTTAGTTATGTGCCTCAACAAGTAAAGTCATAACATAATGATACCAATGCAAATAATTAGCTAATGATTAATTAAAGCAGACAACTGGAAGTTGAAATGCATGCTTCAACCCATTGTGGTAATTAACATATGAATTTACACTATTAGATAATATAATATGTAATTATGGAATTAATACATTATGACACATTTCAGTAATAAAAATGTATTGATTACTTCATGTATCATATAGAATGTTAATTTGTTGCTGATGTAGTAATTATTAATAAATGGTTTAGTTCTTGTATAACTCATGATTATCTGTGCATTAGTTAAGCGTTATTTAATGCATATTAGTGTCACCGTATTGTAAAGTGTTACCAAAATAACTGTTTTTTATATTTATGAGATACAATACAGTGCTGTAATATCAGTTTTATACAACAGTTCAGATAAGAAGTTAAGTTACATTTAGACACAATATTGTCCACAATTTTTTTTTCTGTTTTGCCAATGAAAATAATTCCAAACAAAGCCAGAGGCAGACATTTGTGCATCTCAGAGCAACACTGTAATGTTTCATTCATAAATTAATGTGTTTTTGAATGAATCCAGTGAGTCAATGATTCAATGATCCATTCATAAAGACTGTTACTTGCTTCCTTTCTAAATGAATAAGCCATTTTGAACAAATCGTTTGAGTAAATGATTTGATGAATGACTTAAGCTTAATATCGGTGGTAGTAGCTAAGATAAGTAGCTAGTGTCACGAATCCGGTTCGTGGCCTTCCATCTGACTGCCACAAGAGGTCGCCTCTCCATCATATTGACTCTCACATCACACAGACTGTTACATGTCACTCCGGACTACAGTTCCCATCATCCATTGCACTGATTACACACACACACACACACACACACACACACACACAGCTGAATCCAATCAGACACGCTTTATAAGCCTTGGACCTCCTCTTTCAGATCGCTGAGTATTGCTTAGCGTATATCACTCTTCTAGCGATAGCTACATTACGGAGCCATTCCAAGTTTCCAGTCCTAGCTTCTAGTTCTAATTTAAGTCATTTCATGTTGCCTTCTTGTCTGGTTCCTGATCTTCTGCCTGTGTATCTTGGATTAACCCTTTGTCTGCTGTTTCGGACTGTGTTTACACCTCGCCTGGACTACTGCTCATGTTATTTGGATTACCCTTCATGTCAAGCCCTCTGGATATTGTTCGCCAATCGTAGACTCACACTAGCCCTAGTATTATTCTTTGCCTTACCTGTGTTTGACTCTTGCCTTTTTTGTGACCACGTCTTGTAAATAAAGCCTTGCAAATGGATTTTCACGTCTCGTTCGCCCCGTAACAGCTAGACTCTGAACAAATCTGTCTACAGGTGTAATATTAGTCAGTTGCAGAGAAAGTATTTCTGGCTAGCTGTAAGGTAATCACTGTTTGAATAATGAAAATATGCAGTATTTACCGAAGTAAACTGATGAACCGATGTTGAATCGATGTAGCCAATACATAATCACTGTGGCGAGTGGGGCGGGGCCGAGAGCCGTGGGAACGGAGCGAGGCCGGTGGAGTTAATGATAATGAGCGACACCTGCGCCACTCGCCGGTCTCGAGTCCCACGGAGGAGCTCCGGAAGGATAAAAGGAGGAGTGACGACAGTGGAAGACGAGAGAGGACCAGGCCTGGACTTTTATTTTGTATTTTATGTGCGGCAGTCGTCCGTGAGGGGCTGCCGCTTTACTTTTATGTTTGTTTATTTTATTAAAACTTTGTTTAAATGTTCGCCGGTTCCCGCCTCCTTCTTCCCGATCTACGAACTGTGTTACAATCACATACTTGTTTAACCCTATGTCATCAACATTTATGCATAACCATTCATTGTTTGTTTCTTCAGTTGGTGTTGAAATACTAGGCACTTGACAAATCGTACAGCTCTGATTATTCCAGCTATGATCAGCTGTCCCTCCATCTTGGCTGAGCTTTCAATGTTGTTACGGAAAGGTGAAGCTGATTGGATGGTTCTTGTCACATGACCTGCGGTGTGCTTGCGGCAATCTAAAAAGTTGTTGTTTTCATCTAGACGCCATCATGCTTGGCACATATTTACATTTAAAATAACGAACTAGTAGTGTCCTATTTATTTATCCATGACAGGCCTAACCTAGCCAAGGAACCAGCACAAAGACACACTTACAGAACTATGATCGCATTGCTCATATAATCTGGGATGAAC
This sequence comes from Onychostoma macrolepis, assembly GCF_012432095.1. Lineage (NCBI taxonomy): Eukaryota > Metazoa > Chordata > Actinopteri > Cypriniformes > Cyprinidae > Onychostoma > Onychostoma macrolepis. The sequence goes on along the minus strand of NC_081169.1, from coordinate 31,203,972 downwards.
AAGCACATACAAGTGGAACACTTTCTTGGAACGCCAACCAATCAGAATTGAAGACCAGAACTGTTGTTTAAATGTGCATTAATTAGAATAAATGTTGTTCTACTCACCTTCGATCACACTGAATCTCCTGAACCTGTTCCGTTCGCTGTTGAGGACCTGTAGTAGAAAATATCCAAAGTCTGCATTGGTGATGTTTGTGATGGTCAGAGATCCATTGCAGTGCAGATCATTCAGCTGCAGTCTGCCTCTGAAGCTCTCACTAATACTAGGTGTTCCTGATTCAGCTTTAACAACGAGACGGTTTTTAACTCCAAAGGTCCACAGTATCAGATCTCCTTCCTGTATTTCAATATCGGTCTTTAGAGTGACAGATTCTCCAACCTTCACTGGCACTTTCTCCACTTCATGTCAAACACACAGAAACACAAATACAGAAAACAAAGCGTGAATTAATTTAATTTTCAGTTTCAACAAATTCATTCTGATGGCATTTTTTAACCTAATTTTTGTTCGTAGTTTCAGCTTATCTGAAATCTGAATTACCTATGACTACCTATGATTCATCATCACAACTTTTCTTGTAATATTGTGATTTCTCTCAAAACATTTCAACTTAATTTCTGCAATATTACTCCTTTTAGGCCCATTCACACCAAGAACAATAACTATAAAAAACCATAGCATCCACACAAACACACAATATTGTTCTGTTTGTTATAAGCTGCAGTTTTGTCATTTCGAGCTTTATGTGCTCGAGCTCTTCAAAGCAGGATAGATTGTTATTGGCTATCAATATTTGTATCGCTCATCAGCTGAAAAAAGAAAAATTTCAAAAGTTATTCCAATTATATTGTTCTGTGTCGTTATCATTATAGTTGTGGTGTGGACACTATTCTTTTGAATTTAGAAAGATTTTTATAAATATCTTTATTGTTATTGTGCATGGTGTGAACAGACTTTTAGTTTCATAACTTTAGTATATTTGTATTTATATTTAGTAGTATATAAGCACTTTTCACAATACACTGTTTTGAAGCAGCTTCACTGAAATTCATAATGTTACTGTTTAAAACATATATTAATGCCTCAGTTCAGAGAGAGGTGACAGAATAGTTCACATTTGGTGATGATATAACAGTCAAGTGTTTGTTGTTTTTTTACTTACACCAGAATTAATTTATTCTGGTAATGTTACGACTTCATATCTTACATTTTTATTTTAACAATGAAACACATTGATATCAAACAGTAACTATAATTACGTTGCACTTTGGGAATTTGTGTTCAGTTCAGATCATCTAAACTGTTCACACAGTGCATGATTATTGATCTACTTACCACTGACAGTAACAATGAATCTCTTGTATTTGGTTCTTCTGGTTTTGCCGCTGATCTGTACTTTGTAGACTCCAGAGTGAATGGTCCTGATATAACTGATAATGAGATCTCCAGTCTTACCACCCATCAGCAGTTTGCTTCTGAATCTCTCGTCAGTAGTATCACATGCTATATCAGTGTCTGTAATGGTCCATTCACTGATTTGGATTATGGGTTTGTTCCCATCTTCAAACCACCACTTTATCTCATCACCGATCTGTAGTTTAGTATCAGTCTTTAGAACGACAGTTCTTCCTTCCGTCCCTGACACTTCAGATGTTACAGTGGAACATAGAAACAGAACAGAAATGTGTTCAGAAGATCAAGCTTAACTTTATAAAGAGCATATTTTGGCTTGTTCCTAGGATGTTTTAACACATTGTTAGCATGTGTTGGCACGTTTCTGACATGTTTTAACACATTGGACCCTATTTTAACGATCTAATGACGCTTTTCCACCGTTACCAAAACGTGACGTGTAAACTCTGCTGATCACTGATTGGCCGGAAAAAAATCGTCACTGTCTACATCATTGAACTTGTGGCACGAGACACAACAGACCCACTAGATTTAAATCAGCACAGCCAGCAAAGGGTTGAATGCAACTGTTTTGAATGAGCGCACCTTTCTTTTAACAACCAAAAAATGCCTCTTTCATGGTCTGTTGAGGAAGTACAGACTGTCCTCTCGTTGATAGCCAAGGAGCGGATCCAGCGAGAGTGTGATGGAGCGACACGGAATGAAAACGTTTTTCAGGAGTCACGGCAGTAGAGGCGGCGCAACTATAACGACACGTGACGCAGTGGAAAAGCGCCAGGTCTAAAGCACATGGCGCAGGTGCAGTTAGGGCATTTCCCAATCCACTGTTGCTAGTTTAATGATGAGAAAACGGTCGGCACGCATGGTCTAAACGGGTTTTCCCTATTCTCTTAATGACTAATGGGTGTTTTTAGGCATAACGTGCAATAAACCAATCAGAGTCTCGTCTCCCGTTCCCTTTAAGAGCAAGTTGTGCTTGCGCCATGGCAGATTCGCTATTTAAACGGCGGAATTTTTAGGCGCACAGACTGAACACATCTCCAGACAGCAAACAGATCTGCTCATGCGCGAGCAAACAGGTAGGCTAATTCTGATACACGCAATGACTATCCATTATGACATGTATTACATTTTTATATTTATGTAGCCTACACAATAATATTCTTTTACACGGTAATCCTTTAATTTTTAATATTTGGCATGTTTGTGTGCTGCTGTACATCCCTGTGTGTAATAAGCAAAGTGAACACGCGTTGTGGACGCGCCCAGAGGCGCAATTTCTACTAATGCGCTCTTTAAATAACAAAAAATAATAATTATGCCATTGACTTTAGACTTTAGACCAGGTTTGAGTTGGTCTACGGCACAGTCTATATTCAGTCCCTCAAAATAGCAACGCGCCAACAATGCGCCTGAACACATCTCTTTTTTAGACCAGCATACCAAAATACTATTTTGTATTTTAAAGCCTTTGGGGGAAAAAATCTAATGTAATTAGTATTTAAACATTTAACATGAGTATTTTAATATTTTCAAAATACATAAATCATGAATCTGAGACCATTGAGTATTTCTAAGGGAGGGGCTTCATAGAACTTGGAAGTCAACAGATCATTTTTATGAGAATGGAAAAAGAGGTGTAAAATAAAGTTAAAATATGTGAAAAATAATGCAAGGTTATTTTTGTTTTGTTTTGTTTTTCATTTAAACGTAGCATAAAATATAGTTACAGTGCCCCCACATAAACACAATCAAGCCTTCGAAAAAAGCTGATCAACCACCCCTTTAAAGGCCCTTTCAAGTAGGACACAGCAAGCGAGGAAATCAGCGCACAGCTGGCGCTTTCTATTGTAGCAGAAGCGTTTTGTGCAGTTGAAGCCTTGTTTATACTTTTGACTGGCTCTAAGGCTACATCCACACGAAGCCAGAGCTTTCCCTATCCAAACTTTTTTCCCCTTGTCTCAAGAAATATCTGCGTCCACACGAAACCATGAAACCAACACAAAACGATGTAGTATACATGTCAGACCAGTATGTGGCACTGTAATTCTGCCACAGAGATACACTAAAAACAAAAAAAAGAAGACTTGGACTATACCGTACGCAAGGTTTATGTGCATACAAACGAACATGTAACAGTACATGTGTTAATGTTAGTTAAATAAAAGTGTTTGTCCATGTTTTTGTTGCTGTTACGTGACGTAGTGGTGTCTGACTAGTGTCGAGATGTAGGCTGATGACATCATTGTTTCACAAAATATACGGATTGGCTGTCCACATGAAAATGCAAGGGTGTCATTTTCAGATTTATCCACTCAACATGGACAGAACATCCACAAAGCCTTAGTATTAGTAAATATTTTTTTAATGTAGCTGAGCTAACATGAACTAACAATGAACAGTTTAATTTTTATTAACTAATGTAAACAAAGATAAATAAATACTAAATAAATACTATAAATGTATTGCTCATTGTTAGTTACACCGCATGCATAATTATTAGGCACATTGATATTCTGATGATATTTTTTTTCCAAGCACATTTGACCAATTCCAAACCACATCAATCTCAATATTTTCTAATAATTTTGTATTTAAGTAATATATAATTGTCCATGAAGGCTGGAAGTGAAAAGCTCATATTCAGGTGTGCAGAATTTTTAGGCATGTTTTCTTTTACAGATAAAATGAGCCAAAAAAGAGGTTTAACTCAGACTGAAAAGTCAAAAATTATTAAATCCCCATGAGAAATATTCAAAACTAATGCAATACAGAAATTGCAAAGTTAGGAAATGACCACTGGACAGCAAAATGCTCATTGGGTCAGCAAGGTTGGAAAAAACAGGTCAAGGAGAAAAGACATATGTTAACTGCAAAAGATTTAAGAATTAATGTGAAGAATTAGGTGTAAAACCATCAGGAAACATTTAGTCTCCAGCGCCACCATTTTCCAGAACTGCAACCTGGATTCTGCATAATTACAAGGTGTCAGTTTCTCAGAGACTTTGCTTGGGTAAAAAATCCTAAAAAATTACCCTCACTGAATGAGAATCACATGAAGAGTTCATTTGCAAAAACCGATAAACGCCACTTAAAAAATTTTTTAATTATTTTCCACATATAGCGCGATCTGAACCCTAAACAAGTTTTGTCAAAAAAGCCGGTAGTGTCCACTTTCAAGGCATCGTGAGTTCATGTTTTACTGCAGAAGACGACAAATGCCCTTGTTGTATTTGAACAGAAGCCGATAAGTCCATTTTAGTGAATCAATGTGTTGTATTCACGTCAGGTGACAAGGATACTTTCACTTTGAAAAGACGAACTAGCTGAGAGGAGTTTCATCAAAGCTGACTAAAAGTGATCGAGGATGGATAATTTCAATGAACTTGATGAACCAGTGATATCTTCTTCAGGGTGAAAAAGGAAAATAAAAGTTGAAACGTTTTCATGGATCCTTGCGAAAGCAGCGCGTTACAATGGTGCAGGAAAAGCTCTGTGTATTGCGTGTAATCACATCCATAATCTATGATCACAACAACGTTTGTCAGGCATCTACATTGTCATCTGAGGAGATTACAAAGATTAAAGGAGTGTTTTTTTAAACTCTAAAACATGAAATGTGGAGTTATCTGCTTTTGCAATAAAACAAACTTTTAATATGTAAAAAAAACATACTTTCAATTAACTTTAATTTTGTAAAGTACCTGTATTTGCTGAAGTTATTATTACTTAATCAAAACAACCCAACTCCAGTTTGATTGATATTACCTGGAATGCACAATAAAAAAAAACGTGATTTCTGAAAAAAAAAATCGTTACAGTTGAAGTACTGTGAAATACATTAAGATTAATCAAGTTCAACACCTGCTGATGGTGAAGTGGAAGACTTTTTTGTTTGTACCGAAGATGTTGAGGTCTCTGGCAAGTCTACACACAACAAAGTCAATAGTTGTGGAACTCCAGTAAGTAAAGTTGTCAAGACTATCTTATCCACTTAAACATGGTATGAAGTGATTATTTTCTCTTTAACACAGATTATGCCAATGTATTTTTTGATGAGTCCGCTATGTTAGCAATAATAATGTTACCTGCTTGACGGATAGTAACAGACCTTAGTTTTAGTAGTCATATCAGAGCAGTAACTAAATCAGAATACTATCATATCAAAAACATTGCAAGATTTAGATGTTTTGTTTCCAGTCAAGACTTGGAGAAACTCGTTCATGCCTTTATCACCAGCAGGGTGGATTATTGTAATGGTCTCCTTCCAAAGAAGACCATTAGACAGCTGCAGCTCATCCAGAACACTGCTGCCAGGATTCTGACTAGAACCAGAACATCTGAGCATATCACACCAGTCCTCAGGTCCTTACACTGGCTTCCAGTTACATTTAGGATTGATTTTAAAGTACTTTTACTCGTTTATAAATCACTCAATGGCCTAGGACCTAAATACATTGCAGATATGCAGATATGCTCACTGAATATAAACCTAACAGACCACTCAGATTATTAGGATCGAGTCAGTTAGAAATACCAAGGATTCACACAAAACAAAGGGAGTCCGCTTTTAGCTATTATGCCGCTGCAGTTGGAACCAGCTTCCAGAAGAGATCAGATGTGCTAAAACATTAGCCACATTTAAATCCAGAAACTCATCTGTTTAGCTGTGCATTTGTTGAATGAGCACTGTGCTATGTCCGAACTGATTGCACTGTTTTTTATGTATAATCATTTTCTATTCTTAACTGTTTTAAATTCATTTTAAATCAATTTTTTATCATTTCCTTTGTTTTTACTATTTTTTTTTTTTTATTCCTTGTTTTTATTGTTGTGATTATTTTTTTATTGACTATTTCATTTCCTTTTATGTAAAGCACTGAATTACCACTGTGTATGAAATGTGCTATATAAATAAACTTGCCTTGCCTAATATCTACAACAGACACGACCGCTGTCGCAGCACGACCACAACAGCTTGAAGTTGTCTACACTGGATGTGACAAAGTGGCCGTTGCAAAGAGCTTGACTACGTCAGTAATAGTACAGGGAATCCATTTACTATCCAGGATTTGTCGTGTTGCGATGCGGCATTAAAAGTACAATTTTAGCTGTATTATTTGTGTCCCCTTCAAAAATTACTCTTCAGAAATTTTGTTTATTGTCCCCCTAACTGTTAGATGAAATTTACCCCCCTGCCTTAAAACCAATCTTTTTGAAAAGTTGGTGGTGCTAAAGGGTATCAAATAGATGGATGTCTGAAACACCTGAAGGAGTACACCATCAGTTATTTAAAATATAACTGACTTTGTGTTATTGTGTTCTTGATACTGAGCAATGATGGTGATAAAACCATAATAAAAGATGTTTGAATTTTTTTGTAGTTTTGTATTTTCTACAGGGCAGGGGAAGGGAAGAGGTATATAAAATGAAAACAAAAGGTTCTAAGCAGTAATACCACTGTAATACTTACCCTCTTGTTTTTGTAGTTCAGAGATCTTGCGGCGATAGTAAATCACAACAGCAACTAAAAGTCCAGCCACCAGCAGAACAGCAACAACTATGACAGCTGAAGACCGACCCAAATCAGCTAAAAAGAGACATTAAATTATTAATTATTAGAGGACAAAATATTTTTCATAATTCAGGACTGATAGGTGTCAGGTAGTTGACATGTACAGTATACAACATGTTACATCCTTACTTTCCACATTAGTTTATAGTTGACCTTAGGCTTGCTTTGGGAATCTGTGTTTCAAAATTCAAAAGCGAAAGTAAAAGCGAGTGTGCATTCAATATTGTGCATAATGAGAGCAGCTCCCTGATGCTTGCAAATTATCCACCTTTTTCCTATTGAATATACTGCATTTGAGATTATGGGAGACACTTTCAGTTTGGGGAAATTCGTTACGTATGGTAACCTTTGTTGCCTTATGGAGGGAATGGAGATGTTGTATGACACTAGGGGTCGCTCTTGGGAGCCCAAACATCTCTAACATCTTTGAGAAAAGGCCAATGAAATTGGGTGTGCAGAATTTGCATAGCTGGCCACGCCCCTGACATCCAGGTATAAACAGTCCAGCGTGGCATCTGCTCACTCGTTCTGTTCTGAGGAGTTGAGAAGCTACTTAACCCACTCAGAGGCAATTCGGAATTGTGGCATGAAGGACACAACATCTCCGCTCCCTCCATCAGGGAATGAGGGTTACCATATGTAACCGAGACGAACCCTTTCTGTCGTTCACTTCGACATTGTGCACCTCTCCTCCTTGTAACCTTCCAACGTCCAAGACTTAAGACCTCACTCTCCAACATCCGGGAGAGCCGCCATAGAGGCAGAGGTCCCCTCAGCCGGAGTCTTTTCCCATAGTAACACTCACCATAATATAACAGCTGAAAAGTCTTGGTAGTGAACGTTGGGACAGTGACTATTCCCTCATGGGGAAGGGCACTACGGAGATCACATCCTACCCGATGGGGAGGTAACATGTGAGGATCCATCTATGGACTTACAGAGGAAGTACCACATAGGGAAGATTTTGAGGTGGGCTCCGCGTAAGGGGACAACTACAAAAACCCAGGACCTGTTGACAGATTGAATGTCTGTCTAGAGGAACACTGAGCCTCAGGGGCAACTCAGTGGAGAATACACACTTGGGGTCGCAAGAGGAGCAGCTACATGTAGAGCACTAACCCAATATGAGAGTTCAACTCAAGGGATCTTACCTCGTAATGCATTCTAATAGCGAGTTCCTCCGTCGAACTTGGCTAAATGAAGTGCTTATGTGATGGAAGGGTAGTCCAGAGTTCATAAAAGGAACCTGAACTGGACCGAATAAGTGCATAACCACCCTGGGGGAAGCAACACTGGTAGCAAACTGTTACAAACATGAACTGCGTCCAAAAGGTAAAGGGGGAGGTGTTGCTACAATTTATAGCAATATTTTCAGTATCTCTCAGAGGTCAGGTTTCAAGTATAATTCATTCGAAGTAATGGTGCTTCATATAACGTTATCCAAAGAAACAATTATTAATGATAAATCCCCTGTGATATTTGTACTGGCTACTGTATACAGGCCACCAGGGCACCAGGGCACCATACAGACTTTATTAAAGATTTTCTATTGGAGTTAGTGCTGACTGCAGATAAAGTCCTAATTGTTGGTGATTTTAATATCCATGTTGATAATGAAAAAGATTCGTTGGGATCAGCATTTATAGACATTCTAAACTCTATTGGTGTTAAACAACACGTGTCAGGACCTACTCATTGTCGAAATCATACTCTAGATTTAATACTGTCACATGGAATTGATGTCAGTGGCATTGAAATTTGGCAGCAGAGCGATGATATCTCAGATCATTATCTAGTCTCCTGTATATTCCATATAGCTAAACCTGTAAAGCCAACTCCTTGTTACAAATATGGTAGAACCATTACCTCTACCACAAAAGACTGCTTTATAAATAATCTTCCTGACTTATCTCAGTTTCTCAGCATATCCAATAGCTCAGAAAAACTTGATGATGTAACAGGAACTATGGACTCTCTCTTTTCTAGCACTTTAGATACGGTTGCTCCTTTACACTTAAGTATCGCATCAGATAGTGCACTATAGATCCCCTGAGGAACAATTCCATTCATTCTCTACTGTAGGAGAGGAAGAATTGTATAAACTTGTTAAATCATCTAAACCAACAACATGTATGTTAGACCCTATCCCATCTAAACTAATAAAAGAGCTGCTTCCAGAAGTCATAGATCTTCTTTTGGCTATTATTAATTCGTCATTGTCATTAGGATATGTCCCCAAAACCTTCAAATTGGCTGTTATTAAGCCTCTCATTAAAAAACCACAACTTGACCCCAAAGATCTAGTTAATTACAGACCGATCTTAAATCTCCCTTTTCTGTCAAAGATACTAGAAAAGGTAGTATCCTCACAATTATATTCCTTCTTAGAGAAAAATGGTATCTGTGAGGAATTTCAGTCAGGATTTAGACCGTATCATAGTACTGAGACTGCTCTCATTAGAGTTACAAATGACCTGCTTCTATCATCTGATCGTGGTTGTATCTCTTTATTAGTTCTACTGGATCTTAGCTCTGCGTCGACACTATCGACCACAACATTCTTTTGAATAGACTAGAAAACTTTGTTGGCATTAGTGGAAGTGCCTTAGCATTGTCCAAATCGTACTTATCTGACCGCCATCAGTTCGTAGCAGTGAATGAAGAGGTATCATATCGATCACAAGTGCAGTATGGAGTACCTCAAGGCTCAGTACTAGCGCCGTTACTTTTCACGCTTTACATGTTACCCTTGGGAGATATTATCAGGAGACATGGTGTTAGTTTTCACTGTTATGCTGATTTCTTCACGGCCCAGTGAAACACACCAAATTGAGAAACTAACGGAATGCATAGTCGATATAAAAAACTGGATGACGAGTAATTTTTTACTGCTAAATTCTGAAAAAGGAGGTGTTAATTATCGGACCTAAAACCCTACATGTAATAACCTAGAACATTATCTAACACTTGATGGCTGCTCTGTCAATTCTTCTTTATCAGTTAGGAACCTAGGTGTGCTGTTTGATAGCAATCTTTCATTTGAAAGCCATGTTTCTAGCATCTGTAAAACTGCGTTTTTTCATCTCAAAAACATATCTAAATTGCAACCTATGCTCTCAACGTCAAATGCAGAAATGGTAATTCATGCATTTATGACCTCAAGGTTAGACTATTGTAATGCTTTATTGGTTGGTTGTTCTGCAAACTACAGTTGGTCCAAAATGCAGCAGCTAGAGTTCTTACTAGAACCAGGAAGTATGACCATATTAGCCCGGTTCTGTTAACACTGCACTGGCTCCTTATCAAACATCGGATAGATTTTAAAATCTTGTTAATTACTTATAAAGCCCTGAATGGTTTAGCTCCTCAGTACTTGAGCGAGCTCTTATCACACTATAGTCCTCCACGTCCACTGCGTTCTCAAAACTCTGGCCGTTTGATAATACCTAGAATATCAAAATCGACTGCGGGCGGCAGATCCTTTTCCTATTTAGCACCCAAACTCTGGAACAATCTACCTAACACTGTTCGGGAGGCAGACACACTCTGTCAGATTAAATCTAGATTAAAGACCCATCTCTTTAGCCTGGCTTACACATAACACACTAATACGCTTCTATTATTCAAATCCGTTAAAGGATTGTTAGGCTGCATTAATTAGATCAACCGGAACCGAGAACACTCCCCATAACACACAATGTACTCGTTACATCGTAAGTAGAATGGCATCTACGCTAATATTTGTCTGTTTCTTTCCTATTCTGTTTCTCAGTCTGTATCCGATCAGATGGTGGATCAGCACCAAGAGATGATGTCGGAAGCCCTGATTGTCAGCGGAGACCAGGACACCCAGATGAGCCCCAGAGACATATCCCCAGCGAAGACCTCGATTAAAATACAATAAAACTAAAAATATAACAAAATAACTAACTACATAATAACAACAAAATACAACAAAATAAAAAATAGAAATATAAACTTTTGAACTGCGGGTTTCGTCTGGTCAGAGGAGAACTGGCCCCCCAAGGTTTTTTCTCCATTCTGTCTCGGAGGGAGTTTTGGTTCCTTGCTGCTGTCGCCTCTGGCTTGCTCAGTTGGGGACACTTAATTTTCTAGCGATTATCGCCGATTTGATTGCACAGAAACTATTTAAACTAAACTGAGCTAGACAATGACATCTCTGAATTCAATAATGAAATGCCTTTAACTGAAAATTGAGTGTTTAATCTTATCATTATACATTACTGACACTCTATCCTCCAATTTGATACTGTTAAGTGCTTTGACACAATCTGTATTGTTAAAAGCGCTATATAAATAAAGGTAAAGGTGACAAAGCAAGCTCTACACCCTGACAGTCTCCTGAGTCAAAGAACTGATGTTCAGAACTCTAGAAGAAACTGGTTCCATTCGTAGATTACTTGAGACTTTAAAATCTAGCAAATTTATTAGGTGTAGCCCAACCTGCAGCTCTACAGATATCTGCTAGTGAGGCCCCGTTCACCTGGCTCACTTCACCAGTGAGCCCTCACTCCCAGTGGGCAAGGTAGGCCTCTGGTCTGATAGGCTGTTAGGACCTCATCCACAATCCAGATCCTTTGTCTAGAGACAGCATTCCCTTTCTGCTGTTCTCCAAAGCAGATAGAGAGCTGTTCAGAATGTCTGAAACTCTGAGTATGATCTAGGTATGTGCAATGTACAATGTTATCACCTGACCCCTGAAGGGAATGGTGGGAACCTTGGGCACATATCTAGCCCGAGGTCTCAGGACAACGTGAAAGTCTGCCTGCCCGAACTCCAGGCATGATTTGTTAATGGAGAGGGCTTAGAGATCCCCCACCCTCTTGAAAGAAGTGAACGCAATCAGGAGGACCGTCTTCATGGAGAGGGCACTAAACTCAACTGACTGAAGGGGCTCAAACAGATCAAGAGGGAATGAGATGTGGCCTCGGAGGGTTCAACCTCCAGGCACCTCTGAGTGACCTAATAATCAGATCATGCTTCCCCACCGATCCGCCTCCCATGGTGTCGTGGTTAGCCTCAATCGCATATAACTTAAGTGTAGAAGAAGACAGGTGCCTGTCCAGGCCTCCATCTCCGAGGATCCTTCCCCTGGTAAGAACACCAGTTCATGAAAACGTGCCACTTCAGGTCATACAGCCGCCTCATTGAGGGGGCTCTGGCCTTAGTAATGGTATTCACCACTGCTGGTGAAAAGTCTCTGAGTTCCTCCTGGTCGCGTCCAGGGAACAAACATGAAGGTTCCAGAGATCTGGGCACGGATGCCAAATTGTGGCCTTCCTCAGGCGAATTTGCCAGGGAGGAACTGATGCCATGAGCATGAGCTCCGAGAACCAGGTCTTGTTGGGCCAATAAGGGGCCACAAGCAAAAGCTGTTCTCTGTCTTCCCTGACTTTGCATAGTGTCTCAGCAATGAGGCTCACTGGGGAAATGCATACTTGAGTAGCCAGGTGGCAGGTGGCAGACAGCTGTGGTGCAGCCGAATCCACCTCTTGTCCCCCCGTCAGAAGTGGATCCAGGCTGGTCAGATGGTCCCTCCTCCCTGGGTCACCCGTCTCAGGAACGCTTTGAAGCCTTGCGCAGGTTTCTGGTGGCCTGACGAAGAGCTGGTGGTGCCACCTTCCTGCGAGTGGTAGGCTGTTGGTCCGGCTTGACTGAAGGCCCAGGCTGTTGCAGGGCTTCAGCAGTCCTCGCAGGGGGCCATCCCCGGCGACGAACAGACGAGGGCTGCTGACTCGGGGGTGCGAGAGCAGGACCTGACCCAGCCTGAGGCAAGATGTGTTTGATGGCCTCCATCTGCTTCTTTACCATGGAGAACCGCTGGGCAAATTCTTCCACGGTGTCGCCAAAGAGACCAACCTGTGAAATGGGGGCATCAAGAAAGCGTACTTTCTCGGCTTCCTGCATCTCAGCCAGGTTGAGCCACAGGTGGCTTTCCTGGACCACTAGCATGGACATCGCCCTCCCCAGAGCCTGCGCCATGACCTTCGTAGCCCAGAGGGCATAGTCAGTCGCTGAGCACAGTTCCTGCAGTACCTCTGGATTGGGACCACCCTTGTGCAGTTCCTTCAAAGCTTTGGCCTGTTAAACCTGCAGGATGGCCATAGCATGCAGGGCGGACGCAGCTTGTCCAGAGGCCGCATAAGCCTTCGCCACCAGGGACAAAAAGAACTTACAGGACCTGGACGGGAGTCTCGGGCAGCCCCGCCAGGTGGTGGCGTTTTAAAATTTGCGCTTCTAGAGATCGCCGTTGAAGCACCCAGGGGTACTCTCACAACACTTATCTGTGTATGAGTAGGGAGAGACCGCTGACTGTGCCTTACATCCAACGACGAGGAATCGAGAGGTGAATGATCGCAACTTCACCGTGAGAGACGCTGCATTCGGCTCCGAAAAATAGAATGAGTGAGCAGATGCCACGCTGGCATTTTTATACCGGAATGGCCAGGGCGTGGCCGGCTATGCAAATTCTGCACACCCAATGTCACTGGCCTTTTCTCAAAGATGTCAGAGGTGTTTGTGCTCCCAAGAACGACCCTTAGTGTCGTACACTCGACACAACGTCGAAGTGAACGACAGAAAGGGATCAAATAATTTCAAATCATACGGTTGTGCTACAAATATCTGTCACTTTCACTAAATCAAATGACGATTTTCCTTCATGTTTCATTTTCAAATGTCAGGAGAATAATGTATTTGTTGTGACATGGCCTAAGAATAATATCAATTGCAAGAGTTCTTTTCAGTCCTAATTATTTTCTTTTTTCCTTCTTATTCCGCTGTAACAATATAAAAAGACAACATACTGCACATTTGTGGTCTGCTCTCACAATTTAACAATATATCCAAAGAATAATTCACTGGAACCTTTCGTTTTTCTCTCCAAATCCTCTTGTCTATTTCACATGGATGCTAAAATGTTTAATTAGCCGTGTTTATTGGAAGGTTTCTACAGAATGTTTGTTATCTCCGTTAACAAAATGACAGAAATCACTTAATTACTTAAAATTAAAATTAAGTAATTTTAATTAAGGCAACGTATGTTAGATGATATACAGTAAACATCACGGGAAACACGTGGATATGCAGATTTTTTTTTTTTATCAAAACCTAAGTTCTTCCATATTCTTACATTTTTTAACTTTCACAGCTTAAACTTATTTCAGTTAGTTGCCAAGGCAACTTTTTTTTTTTACTTGTATTGATCATATAAAAAAAATTATATGATCAATAAGTCATGCCAACATGCGTTTTTTTTGTGTTACTTTTAATTATTAAAATAAGTTAACCATGTTTCAACTTTTTAAGTTATGCAACATTTAATTGTTTTAAGTCAGTTCAATGTAATTAAAGTTGAAATGACTTGTAAAGTTAATTTGATCCAACATAAAAAATTTAAGGCAGCAACTAATTTTTACAGTATAATATTTATTTTATTTTGCTGCTGAAATCATATTGCCTAGCCCCACTTTAAAGTATTAAAACTACTTTTTTTTTGTATCTGTAAACATAGAAGCCAGCCTATATTTCATGCTTATTTGATTATTTCCAAATACTTTGTGCTAAAGTCCTTTAATTTGAAACTCACCACTGACAGTAACAAGGAACTGCTGTGAGCTCACGCGGCTTCTGATCTGTACTTCATAAAGTCCAGTGTGTTCAGTTCTGGCATTTGTGATGGTCAGAGATCCAGTTTGATCTAGTTGTAGTCTGTTTCTGAATCGTTCATCAGCATCATTTAATGAGCGCTTGTTAGTTTCTACATCGATTTTAGCTAGGAGGATGCCTTTATCTCCAAACCTCCATACTATCAGATCATCTTTCAGTAATTCAGTAGCATCCTTCTTTAGAATGACAGGTTCCCCTTCAATCACTGACACTGATTTCACTCCATCCGTCTCACCAACCACACCTGGAAAACAAACAGACCAGAACTGATTTATAAAGATTTTTTGTACTGTCCATGTAAGATGCTTGCAGCATGAAATAATACCGTGTGATATCATGAAACCTGAAACAAGATCATTTCATTAAATGAAAGAGATTCTCTTGAGATACTCACCAAAGACATCCACATGAAATATCCTGGATGTGGTCTTTTCTCTTGAGATTGTAAGGTAATATTGTCCCGAGTGTTTGTTTCTGGTGTTTCTGATGGTGAGAGAGCCAGTTTTTTGGTCCACCTGCAATCTGTCTGCGAATCTCACATCATCGGTGACAAAAAGAGAGGTAAAGTCGTTCTTTCTCGTTATCTGAGATATGACCGATTCTTTAGGCCCAAACGCCCAGAGTATTGTATCATCGTTCAGTATTTCAGAAAGATTAGTACGTAGAATTACAGAATCTCCTTCCATCACTAGCATTGTCTCATCTGTTTCTGCATCACAAACACCTGCAGAACGTAAATGAATTATTATAGATATAGATTAGCTTAATCTGATACCACAGTAGTAACCTCAGTGAACAGATTCAACTGTAAACATTTGAGTGAAACTAATCAGTTTATTGAAATAACTTGTTTAACTGGTTTACATGCAAAACAATACAAAGCAATGTTCTATGGCGTCCCTGTTTTCTTCTCAGAGTATTCTACGTTATGTGAGTTGTGATGTTAAATAAAGCACAAAAACCCAGAGTATTCCGAAATATCAGCGGGAAACGCACGTGTTCCCTCATTCTCCTCTCATATGGGATTTCTACAACTGTACGTCGCAATATTATAAATATTTATGGCGAGCCAATGGATATCACACAAGCAACGAGCAAACTCTGCTCACGAGTTATGCCGGTAAGCGTCTTAATCTATAAGTCAATTCAGCAGAAAGTGAAAGTAAAAACTGACGGAGCTTTTGGCATCTGACGCTGCATTAATGGCGCATATTCTCTCAGAGACGACGAGAGACGAATCTACTTGCTGACGAAGGTATATAAACTTTTTTAATTTACTCTCTTAATATTTCTCTTGTGGCCCGAGCAAAAAATGGGAAGAAACGTATTTCATGTTAAACAGGTTGTTGCTTGAAATAAAGCTGCTCTTAATTTTCATTGATTACTGCAGTGTTAATAAAAAATATATATATATAAAAAAAAATGCCTTCACCAAAAAGAAGACAGAGAGAAAGAGCAAAGGGAGGCAGCTAACGTCTCGGTTACGTACGTAACCCTCGTTCCCTGATGGAGGGAATGGAGACGTTATGTCGTGACGACATAGGGGATTTACTTGGGAGCCCCAATCATCTCTGATTTAAGAGAAAACGCCAATGAATATTGGCTAGTGTAATAATATAACAGATTGCAGGTGGACCAAAAAACTGGCTCTCTCACCATCAGGAGGAGGCAACACTCTGTGTGGAGTGAGCCCTCACCCCCAGGGGGCACGGCTCGCCTTGGGATTGGTACGCCAAGGCGATGGCATCCACTATCCAGTGGGCCAACCTCTGCTTGGAGACAGCCTTCCCTTTCTGCTGACCTCCGTGGCAGACAAAGAGCTGCTCAGAGCTTCTAAAGCTCTGGGTGCGGTCCACGTATATGCGCAACGCTCTTACGGGACACAGCAACGCCAAGGCTGGATCTGCCTCCTCCGAGGGCAGTGCTTCCAGGTTCACCACCTGATCACGGAAGGGCGTGGTGGGAACCTTAGGCACGTATCCAGGCCGGGGTCTCAGGACAACGTGAGAGTAGACCGGCCCGAACACAAGGCACTCTTCGCTCACCGAAAATGCTTGGAGGTCCCCGACCCTCTTGATGGAAGTGAGCGCGGTCAGGAGAGCTGTCTTAGCAGACAGGAACTTAAGCTCAACTGAGTCCAGCGGCTCAAAGGGACCCCTCTGAAGCCCAGCCAGGACAATAGAGAGATCCCAGGGGGGCATCAGGGGTGGCCTAGGAGGATTCAACCTCCTGGCACCCCTCAGGAACCTCACGACGAGATTGTGCTTTCCCAGGGACCGGCCGTCCACTGCATCGTGATGGGCCGCAATAGCAGCCACATACACCTTCAAGGTGGAGGGTGACAGCCTACGCTCCAATCTTTCTTGCAGGAAAGAAAGCACTACTCCAATCGTGCATCTTCGGGGGTCTTCTCGGCGAGAAGAACACCAGTTCGCGAACAGACTCCACTTCAGTGCATAGGCTTGCCTTGTTGAAGGAGCTCTAGCCTGAGTGATGGTCTCTACCACAGTCCGTGGGAGACCGCTCAAGTCTGCCGCGTCCCGTCCAGGAGCCACACATGGAGGTTCCACAGATCCGGATGCGGGTGCCATATGGTGCCGAGCCCCTGAGAAAGGAGGTCCTTCCTCAGAGGAACGCGCCAGGGAAGAGCTGTCGCAAGGAGTATGAGTTTGGGAAACCAGGTCCGGGTGGGCCAGTACGGCGCGACCAGCAGGACCTGCTCCTCGTCTTCCCTGACCTTGCACAGTGTCTGTGCAAGCAGGCTCACTGGGGGAAACGCATACTTGCGCAGAGTCTGAGGCCAGCTGTGTGCCATTGCGTCCGTGCCGAGGGGGGCCTCGGTCAGGGAGTAATACAGCTGGCAGTGGGAGGCCTCGCGGGAAGCAAACAGGTCTACCTGAGCTTCCCCGAATCGACTCCAAATCTCGGGATGGAGTCGCCATTCTCCGGGGAACGTGAGCTGTCGTGTCGTGTCGGCCGCACGATTGAGCTCCCCCGGAATATGGACAGCACGCAGCGACTTGAGCTGCGTCTGACTCCAGAGGAGGAGATGGCGGGCGAGCTGTGACATGCGACGTGATCGTACACCTCCCAACCGGTTGATGTACGAGACAGTCGCAGTGTTGTCCGTACGGACCAACACGTGCTTGCCGAGCAGCAGTGGCCGGAACTGCCGCAAAGCCAGATTCACTGCCAACAACTCTAGGCAGTTGATGTGCCAAAGCAGTCGAGGCCCTGTCCAGGGCACTGAGGCTGCCTGCCCGTTGCATGTAGTGCCCCAACCCGTACTGGAGGCATCCGTCGTGACAACGACATGCCGGGACACTTGTTCTAGGGGCACCCCGGCCCATAGAAAGGCAAGGTCCATCCAGGGGCTGAAGGAGCGGCAACACTCCTGTGTGATGTTCACACAAAGTGTACCGCGACGCCATGCCCACCTCGGGACCCGGGAGTGCAACCAGTGCTGAAGTGGTCTCATATGAAGCAATCCGAGCGGCGTGACTGCGGCTGCGGATGCCATATGCCCCAGGAGCCTCTGAAACTGTTTCAGCGGAACCACAGTCCTGCCTCTGAAGGAACTTAGGCAGTTCAGCACTGACTGGGCGCGGCCCTCCGAGAGGCACGCCATCATATTCACATAGTCTAACTCCACACCAAGAAAAGAGATTCTCTGCACAGGGGAGAGCTTGCTCTTTTCCCAGTTGACCCGAAGCCCCAACTGGCTGAGGTGCCGGAGCACCCTGTCCCTGTGATCGCACAATTGTTCCCGCGACTGGGCCAGAATAAGCCAGTTGTCGAAAGAATTGAGGATCCTGATGCCCACTTCCCTTAGCAGGGCAAGGGCGCCCTCTACGACCTTTGTGAAGACACGGGGAGATAGGGAGAGCCCGAAGGGGAGGACCCTGTACTGACATGCCCGACCCTCGAACGCAAACCGTAGGAACGGTCTGTGTCGCGGAAGGATCGAAACATGAAAGTAAGCGTCCTTCAGGTCGATCGCTGCAAACCAATCCTGGGGCTGGACGCATTTGATAATGCGCCTGTGCGTCAGCATCTTGAACGGAAGCCTGTGCAGGGCCCAGTTCAAGACTCGCAGATCCAGGATTGGTCGAAGACCACCGCCTTTCTTGGGTATGATGAAGTAAGGGCTGTAAAACCCTTGCCTCATCTCGGCGGGAGGGACCGGCTCTATTGCATCCTTTGCCAGGAGGACAGCAATCTCCTCATGCAAGACAGGAGCGTTCCGAGCTACCACTGAGGTCTCGAGAATGCCGCTGAACTTGGGAGGCCGCCTGGCGAACTGAATCGCGTAGCTGAGTCGAATCGTGTGCGTGAGCCAACGAGATGGGCTGGGCAGCGTGAGCCACGCCTCCAGACGCTGTGCAAGTGGCTCCAACGGTACGATCGACGTACCTGTGGTGGTGCAGCGAAGGGGAGTAGAGTTGGATGGTACAGAAGGGTGTGCGTTCTGAGGCATCCTCGCAGAACTCCCTGGGTCCCAGGGGGGACTGGCTAGAGGTGCGTGGGGAGGCACTGCGTCCCCGAACCGCACTCTCTTGGCCGCTGGCGAGAGTGAGGAGGCAATGCGTCGCACACTGTCGGCCCGTGGACCTGAAAACCCGGACGAAAAGGAAATTGCTCTTTCTGTGATTTTGTGGGTACCTTGGGCCAGCGGCGGAACAGAAACAAAACGAAACACAAGATTCTCCACCCGGCCCTCCTCCGGGGGAAGGAACGACGCTGTCCTCGTCGTCTCCTGGGAAAGAGCAAACTCCAACATCTCCGGTTTGCCCGCGTCAGGGCCGCCTCGTCGATTTCCGCGAGAGCTTGGGGGCCGGCTGGGGACGCCGCGCTCCTGTGAGAGGCTCGGCGCGCCGGCCTAGGTGCCGATTCAGCACGGGGCGGAGCAACTCTGGAGGACGCAGGAGGGCGCCCACGGCGACGAGCAGACGGAGGCCTGGCCCCGGGGGCAGCGGTTGACGGTGCGTCACGCCGGGGCAGGATGTGCTGGATCGCCTCTGTCTGCTTCTGCACTGCCGAGAATTGCTGGGCAAAGCCCTCGACTGGCCCAGGACAGCTTGGGAGATGGGGGCGTCGAGAAAGCGTACTTTATCGACATCCTTCATCTTTTCCAGGTTGAGCCAGAGATGGCGTTCTTGGACCACCATGGCGGACATCGCCTTCCCGAGGGACCGCGCTGTGACTTTCGTCGCCCGTAGAGCGAAGTCAGTCGCCGTGCGCAGCTCCTGCATCAACCTCGGGTCGGTACTACCCTCGTGCATTTGTTTAAGTGCCTTGGCTTGGTGTACCTGCAGGATAGCCATGGCATGCAGGGAAGAGGCTGCCTGGCCCGCCGCACTATAAGCTTTGGCCACAAGCGCGGCCATCAGCTTACAGGCTTTGGACGGGAGACGGACGATTCCTCCAAGTGGCGGCGTTTCGTGGGCACAAGTGCACGGCGACCGCTCTCCCCACCTAGGGAATGCCCGTGTACCCCCTGGCAGCCCTGCCATCGAGGGTAGTAAGGACGGAGGAGACGGACGAGCGGCTTCTGGCCGTAAAAGGGGCCATCCGCAACTTCGTCAGCTCCTCATGCACTTCCGGGAAAAAGGGAACTGGAGTAGGACGCGGTTGTGAGCTGCGTCTCGCTCCGAGAAACCAATCATCCAACCGAGAGGGTTCGGGACTGGGCGGTCTGTTGAACTCCAGCCCGATGCTCTCGGCTGCCCGGGCATGCATGGCCATCAACTCTGGGTCTGGTGCGGTGGCAGCGACCACACCCGAGGGGGGCAGCCCCGCCGCACCGTCATCCTCAGAGGACGTAAGCCCATCCCCCGATGCTACGATCGACATCGTATCTTCGGGCAGCGCACCGAATGAAATGCTGGGCGCCCCATGTGACGAACCAGCGAAATCACCCGGGAACTGGACGGGACATTCGCTGCGTGAGGAGTAAGAGGTCCGTGGGGACGTACCCGGCGGAGAAGCTCTTACTGTGACCCTCAGATCTCCCAGAGCGCCAGCCGGCGATCGTCTACTCGAGCTAGAGAGATCGGGACGGGTGGCGGCAGAGGGTGCCAATCTTTTCAGAAAAGAAAGGCAAGATCGCAGCGACGTCATGCTCATGCACCCACAACAGGTGCATGAGTCATCCACGAACGCATCTTCAGCGTGCTGGAGGCCCAGACACTGAAGACAACGATCGTGTCCGTCATCCGCAGACAGTTAACGACCGCAACCAAGAAGACACGAACGGAACGGCATCTTGAAAAAGACGCGACCGTTCGTGATTTGTTCTTTTAGAATTTGCTCTTTCAGTTGAAGTGCCCAGGAGAATCGCTGCTGAGAGGGACTCCGCTGACTGCACCGTGACGCCAACCAGGAACAAAATAAAAGATGAAAGGCTTTTGTGGAGATCAGCACTCTTCTTATCCATTCTCATCATCCTCCCTGGAAGTGACGTCATCGGCCCGAGACGCAGATCACAGCTGATCCAGGCACCGTCATTGAGCAGAGGCATGCGGGTGGATCGTTTCCTTTTATTCACTAGCTTTAAAACATGCATGCTTTCGTTTTATTAACAAATGTATATGTGTATTAGCAGCGTTTGCTCAAGTTAAAGAAGTTGTTAATATGAACATCTGCTGTTTATTTCTCTCAATGTGTGCACACTTTTATAGCATTAAAATGTATATTGTTTCATTTGGTTAACTAAATGTGCATTAATAGTGCTTGTTTAAAATCTCTTAACCTGTGCACAGCTATACTATACATCATTAAATACATCATTATACATCATTAAAAAGGTCTAAGACTCAAGCTTCATATCCATCTCGACTTCGTTTTTCATTTACATAACTCCTGGCATAAATTAAGAAATGACTGGGGAAAAAAATGAAGCTTGAGTCTTTTTGGTTTAAATTTCTCGTGGCCACGAGATATTAATGGGTAAACAAACCAGCGTGACCATAGCAACCTGGGATTATCAGAGATGTATTTATTAATATTTTATTTTTAATTAAGAAATTATACAAAAAAAAAAAATACATTATTAAATTATTATATTAACACCACCACGGGGTAATTTTACCCATGGCTGTTTTTCAAATAGGCTACATAATATATTTTCAATTAAAAATATCCAAGTCTTACAGTCATTGACTTTTACTAAAATTGTGTTATTTACAATCCCGTTTATTGTTAAAAAAATTGTTTAGATAAAACCAGAACAAAAATGGGGCATTTATATCTATAAGCACCATCAGGACAAATTTACGCCTAATTCCTGTCATCACGTTCAAATGAAGATGTTTTAGATGTTTATTCCTCTACTCATAAATGTTCAAACTTTGGATTAAATATTAATTTGTGTTTGCAATTTTTTATCGTTTATGGTTCGCTACTGTGTTGCTTATTTATTCCTGAAAAAAAAAATCTGAATCATGATGTAATTAATAAAACAATTTTTATGATTACCCCAAGTTTATTGGTGTTGTTCTCTAATTCAAATGATAAATTATATAACTAAACAAATTAATTAATTAGGTGAAACTGTGCACTTGAATTTGTCATTTTACATCCTTTGCAATGTGGTGAATTAGTATTGCTTATAATAGTCTATTTAGGGTGTTTTAGTCATTTAAATAACATGGGTTATCTTGAAACATTTTATTAGCTATAATATTACAACACCCAAATATGTATTTATTTCCTTGTAATTCTCGTTGTCATTGCAGGCTGGTTTATATTCATCATTAAGAAAAGTGATTAGTGTAACCTGCTTAAAAATAGCTGTGAACTTAAAACAACAGGACAAAAACATAGCTGATGACTAAAAATAATCATTTTATGACTCTAGACATTGTGAAGACAGTGGCATAATACAGTGACATACTACGTTTTTAGCCATATCAAAACAGTAGTCATGGCATGGGTGAATTTGACCCGCTGGCGCTTTTAGGTATACAGCGACCTCTGGTGGTTGAAGTGTTAACCATAGGCTACGTACTGGACTGTATCGCGATGTAGACAACATTCGAATTAAGTTTATTATGAATAAATGTTACATAAAGTATAATAAAATAGGGCGACAAGAAAAAAATTTTATCCATCCCACAAGTCTTGTAAGTCCATGTATTTTATTAGTATTGGTAATATTTTTATATTCGTTGTTATGTATTTGATTTATTTTCCCTTCATTTCGATCTCTTAACGTTCAGGGCTGTATAATAATAATAATAATAATAATAATAATAATAATAATAATAATAATAGCCTAATATACACATATATTACATAAAAAGACACGATCAACGAACTGTGGGATGGATAAATATATTTGATCAGTCTCTGATAATCCCAGGTTGCTATGGTCACGCGGGTTTGTTTATGCATGATTAAACTCATGGCCACAACATACATTATTATTACGTTCCCACGACTTAATATCTCGTGGCCACGACAAAACTAAACCAAAAAGACTTTTTAATCTTTTTTTAAACTTCCAGTGCCAGTCATTTCTTAATTTATGCCAGGAGTTATGTAAATGAAAAACGAAGTCGAGATGGATATGAAGCTTGAGTCTTAGACCTTTTTAATGATGTATAGTTTGTGAAGTTAATTGCATTCTTTTACATTAAAACTAGCAGTAACTCTGAACTAATGTAAACAAAGAGCGTTGTGCACAGGTTAAGAGATTTTAAACAAGCACTATTAATGCACATTTAGTTAAACAAATGAAACAATATACATTTTTAATGCTATAAAAGTGTGCACACATTGAGAGAAATAAACAGCAGATGTTCATATTAACAACTTCTTTAACTTGAGCAAACGCTGCTAATACACATATACATTTGTTAATAAAATGAAAACATGCATGTTTTAAAGCTAGTGAATAAAAGGAAACGATCCACCCGCATGCCTCTGCAGTAGTAAGTAGCCGCCAGCAAATGACAAAATGATTAATTGCTTTGACCTTTCGTGACCTCATAATATTATTATTAATAATAATAATAATATCCATATGTGCCCCATTGATCTCATAACAAGTTTCGGATGCGGAAATCGGTCAAGCGTGAAACTCCGGCGTCATCCGGGAAGAGCTATGTTATCCGGTGGTGGAAAAAAACATAAATGAGCTGTCAAGTATTGTTTTGAAGATATTATGCCCCGTTTTGAATCTTTCTCATGGAAACATCTGTGTGGCGAGCAAGCGCCCCTCCCATGTGGGGCACCCGTGTCAGGATCCGAGGCTCTCTCTCCCCCTCTCTCACCATCCCCCTCACTCTCTCTCTCTCTCTCTCTCTCTATGGGAGATGTGTGAAAAAGATAATGGTTTTAAGGACAAAAATCAGAATAAATAAACCATTTTTAACAGAACAGTTTTAAGACACGCATATATTCTGTTGGTTGTATAAAAAGAATTTAAATAAAATAGGCTATCGATGACGGATAAAAAAATAATAATAATAAAAAAATGTTTGCCTTAACGAATAAAATGGTTAAAAAATATAAATGGTCTTACATTCTTCAGGGGAAGCAGAGAATATGCGTCTTCACGGTATCCCAGTCGGTCTCAAACGAACTGATTACAAAATTGTGTTTAGTTTAAACTTTAGCTCTCTTTCTCTCTCTCTCGCTATGGGAGTGAGTTTTCTCTCATGTGTGTGTGTGTGTGTGTGTGTGTGCGTGTGCGTGTGTGAGAGATTTGTATACTTTAATGCTTCCCTAATACGTCTGAAGTTCTTATATTTTAAATTATTTTACATCAGTCATTATAGTTTTTTAAAGTTTCTTATTTTATTCATCCTCTTCAAAATTGTGCCCCGCCGCTCACTGTGTAATGAAACATGCAAAGTCGCCGGTGCGGAATTCTGAATTCCCTTTCAGAAATTCGATCCGGAGACCCATCGGATGTTTAGACAGATGCAACCGTGGACAGCGTAATTTACGCGTTTGTTTTAAGAAGCTTGTTTAAAAAACAGTTCTAGGCGTCTGTTTCAGTTCGAACCGAGAAAAATAAATATTTAAAATTAGCCATGGTCACGAACAATTTAGAGGTAAGCTTACACAGGAAACAAACAGTCACAATTTATCAATTTAATGGTGCTTTACACGCTGCTATCCTCTTTAACCTTATAGAATTTCAGAAGCCGATTATGTAAGGTGTTTTCACATATGGAAGCGTATTTTTACGGTCTAAACAGCATGCGCTTCTCACGATCTCTATTATTTTACAGATACATGGTGGAAGAGATATTTTGAGGAGTTTTTGTTGTTATTTAAAATACTAATAAAATATTTAAACTATGAACGTTAAATTATTTAATTTCTACATAATATTATTTAATTTATTTAAATTTTAACTATGTGCCCTACGCCTTAACACTGATAACTATATTACGTTTCGCGTATTTAAATTAATATCACAGCTTTTTTATTAGGGCCCTTGATAGTTCTACGTATTTTGTAAACGTGTTCGTTTTTAAAAATAATTTTACTTGAATATTTAACTGCTGCAATTTGCGAATGACGAAATACGTCTGATGTGGACATGGGGGTTTATCATGGAGTACGAGCGACCCCATGTGGTCACACTTTTAAAATAAAGTCTCTGGCGCAAATATCATTCTTAAACCAGTTTTTATTTATTTTCAGATATTAAAACACGGTAGTAACATATTATAACGAGATATATCTTTTTGTTTCGTGTTAAAATTATCATCTATGACATTTGTGGTTTAAATATTTCAAAAGTTATACAAATAACGTGTATTTTAATCAATTTAACAGATGCTCTCTCTAGAGATCAATAAAAATGATAGTAGGGGCCTTTAAATAGCATAAAACGTTTTTAGGTGCTGCAGTTACACAAGACTGACCTAACTTTTGGAGCTCTTCAGATTTTGAGGCTTAGGTTTGTGACTTTTTTCTGGAAAAATGAGCAACCATGGTAAGAAGTTCTATTTATTTTCCTTGAAATTCGATGTCACTCTGTTTGAATTATATAGCTAATGCTTTATTGATTTATACTATTTTAATAGTTTTCCTATTATAGGAGAATCAAATGGGGAACAAAGTGTTTTTAGTCAGATCGATCTATGTAAGTCTCTTAAGTCTTTTATGGTATTTTGATATAGCTGAACAATTTTAAATATTTAATTGAAGATGATTTCTGGTTTATTTTTAGTGACAGCACAGCTGATGAGTGAGCATGAGGCACAAAACGGTAAAATATTCATCTTTATGAATTTTTACTTTGACGGCATTGTTAAAGCACCAGCGACCTGTCGATGATCTGTTTAACCTAGAGTCTGATGGTCTTTTGATAACTATATAACTATATGATATTATTTATTTTTCTTCTTATAGAGATAATCGATCTGACTGATGAATGCAGTGCTTGTTTCGAAAAGGCAGGCCCAAGTTTTTCTGACAACGCACGGAGTCCTTTGAAGAAGAAGAAGAAAAGGAACGTCGCCTGTATCATTCCAAATCTGAGAGACCATTGTATTTTTATTATTATTATAAATCATGTGGGGCTCATGTGAACTGCTAGCTCGTTTTGATGTGCACATCTTAAAGATGCCTATGGTGATAATTAAGGTAATTATAAATACGCTTTTAAATACTCTTGATATTGATGTATTATTTACATAGACATAAGTTATTTATTTAAATAGAAGTTTTGTCTACATCTAGTGCTTTTTCATTTTTTATTTATTTTTTCTTTAAATGGAAGCTGTGCCACAGTCTTGTCATTGTAATTGTGGGTGTGTGTTTATATTTTTACCTAGTAATAATCTGATTAATAATTCTCGCTTTATTATTGTTAATATTTCAATATTTTTATGATTTGTTCCGTACAGATAGAACTACGGAACCTGCGAATGAATTAGCGCCAGGTGAGAATCTCAGATACTATTTAATAAAAGAAAAATAAGTTTACGGAATAACTAAAAATATTTAAAGTGTCAGCAATGTTTTTAATTTTATTATCTATTCTTGCAGATACAGGGTCAGAAGCAGACATATCTGGCAACGACGGAGACGTCGAAAATGAAATAATTCCAGGTGAGAATCTCAAACGCTATTTAATAAAAGAAAAATACATTTACGGAATAAGTAAAAATATTTAAAGCGTCAGCAATGTTTTTAATTTTATTATCTATTCTTGCAGATACAGGGTCAGAAGCAGACATATCTGACATCGACGGAGAAAATGAAATAATTCAAGGTGAGAATCTAGTATATTATTTGATATATATATATAGATATATATATATATATATATATATATATATATATATATATATATATATATATAAGCCATAAACATATTTCCTCAATTTGCAGACAGACATACCCGCAGGTCAGACGACGTAGCTAACTGGACCAAGACCCAGCTGCAGGAGTGGGAGAGGTCTTCTTGGAGTGGCGACGGAGAAAATAGAACGAGAGAAAGAGGTCGTCAAACACCGTTCGCGTTCCAACATGGTGAGGAAGAAGAACAACAGACTGGCGATCAGAGTGCGAATAGGTATCTGATACGTACCGTTATCGATAGACTCGATTCGCAACGTGAAGAAATTTACAATAAGCTCAACGAGCAGCATGCTGCAATTTATAATAAAATTAATGAACAGCATGCTGCGATATGTACAACGCTGTCCGCTTACTTTAATGAAATTCATATTCGATTGAACAGACGGAGGTATCGGAGGCACGACTCCATGGTCTGCAAGCGCATGTACTTGAGAATTTTGCAAGTGTTCACAATGCTCTGCAATTACAGTTGAGAGAGAGAACGCTGATTGTTAATTTGCTTTGCTCTATCAATAGCAGTCTTCAACATCGATAGAGTACGCTCTGTACCCATTTTCAATATTTGTTTGTTGCTGGTGGCATTTTGTATTTTTTCATAGAATTCGATATATTTTGTACCTCTTATTATTTTCTGTAATCATTTTCTGTAATCGGTCTATATTTCTGTTTTATCATTGACTTATCAGTGTCTTTCAACACTGTAACCATTTTCAATATTTGTTTGTTGCTTGTGCCATTTTGTATTTTTCATAGAATTCGATATATTTTGTACCTCTTATTATTTTCGATATCATTTTCTGTAATCATTTTCTGTAATCGATCTATATTTCTGTTTTATCGATGGCTTATTGGCGTCTTTCAACACTCTGTAACCATTTTCAATATTTGTTTGTTGCTGGTGCCATTTTGTATTTTTTCATAGAATTCGATATATTTTGTACCTCTTATTGTGTTCGATATCATTTTCTAACTTTGAACATCCTGTAACCATTTTTGTTTGTAGTCGGTGCCATCTTTGTTTGTAGTCAAATTGTAAAGGCGGACATTTTTATTTGTAGTTCTTTCACGCGATGCCGCCATTTTGTTTGTAGTCAAATTGTAAAGGAGGCCATTTTGATTTGTAGTTCTTTCACGCGATGTCGCCATCTTTGTTTGTAGTCCAATTGTAAAGGCGGACATTTTGATTTGTAGTTCTTTCACGCGATGTCGCCATTTTGTTTGTAGTCAAATTGTAAAGGTGGCCATTTTGATTTGTAGTTCTTTCACGCGATGTCGCCATTTTGTTTGTAGTCAAATTTGTAAAGGCGGCCATTTTGATTTGTAGTTCTTTCACGCGATGTCGTCATTTTGTTTGTAGTCAAATTGTAAAGGAGGCCATTTTGATTTGTAGTTCTTTTTGTATAAGACGTAGTTATATGAGGCTTATATAAGGTTGCTATCTTTGTCAATATTACACTGTTGTCTGCATAGGAATATATATATATATATATATATATATATATATATATAATTATAAATAAAAGAATATATATATATATATATATATATATATATATATATATATATCACAATGGATGCTGAAAATGTACATGTCAATCTCTTTCAGACCTGTTACAGAATGCTATCGAAATGCACTCAGAGACACCCCCTAACTTGTGCGACATATTACAACGACTGTTAGATAGCTATCCAAATTCTACAGAATTAGCTGTTAATCATGATCAGGTCCAAAATAGTTACGATTTGCAACGATTAGAAATGGAAATAGAACAAAGTCTAAACGTTGATTTGTGCATTCTTTTGCAGAACTCTATAATTAGACGCGACCGACAGTTACGGGAAAACAGCATACAGAGCGGAGGTGCGTTAGCCTCTTCTGACGGTACTGTTGATCCGGACGGTAGCACTATGTGTCCATCAGCACCCCCCACAGGTAATAACGAGACGGAGCGCCCGTCAACTTCCCGCGCCGCACAGCCATCGACTGACGCTACGTCTGATAACCGTGAACCACTTTCTTTAGACGCGACAGAACCGAGTCGATTGGACATTGACGCTCTGATACGACACGGAGGGGTTGTAAATGGATATCGCGTTATACCTAGACCCCGATTTACCAGTGTGGAATTGCGAAGGACTATGAATATGCGCGAAATAAGGTCTAAATATTGCAAACTATGTAACAGACGTTACGAAATTAAAGGCCCCATCGATCAACACAAATGCTCGCCCCACCGATGCAGCGATTGCGGGGAAGACCTGCATAACACAGGGTACATTTCTGTTACATTCAGCCCCAACCGCCCAAGGAACCCAGCAAAAATTATATTTTTTATGATTTTGAAACTCGTTATGAAAACGGTCGACACGTCGCTAATTTTGTTTGTGCGATCACTTTTGACGGCGAACGATTTGTCGCCGAAGGCACCAAATGCGTGGAACAGTTGATCGACCGGTTCAGACACCCCCGATACAAAGGCTACTGTTTCATCGCCCATTACGCTTCCAGATTCGATTCTTTTCTAATTCTCGAGTATTTTTGCAAAGCAGGTATTACTCTCGACATCATCATGCAAGGGTGTAAATTAATTTTCATGTACGACGAAGCTTTTGCTCAGCGATACATAGATAGTTACAGCTTCATCCCGATGGCTCTGTCTAAGACGCCCGCGGCTTTAAACCTGACCACGACGGAAAAAGGTTACTTTCCCCATATTTTCAATAGACCGGAAAATGAGAATTATGTGGGTCCTTACCCCGACAAAAAATTTTACGGGTATGAAAACATGTCGGATAAAGACCAGGCAAAATTCGATGCGTGGTACAGCACGGTCTCTGGTAAATTCTTCCGTTTCAGGAAGGAACTGTACGCGTACGGCGTAAACGATGTCGTCTTATTACGCAAAGCGTGCATGAAATACCGAGAAGCGTTCATAGACTGTACCGAACTCGATCCGTTTAACTTTACCACTCTCGCGAGCTGTTGTATGGGGGTCTTCAAAACGCATTATCTCGACAGAGACACTCTGGCTCTGACGCATAATAACATGTACGTCCAGCAGCACAAGACTTACTCTAATGCGTCGATCGAATGGCTCGAGTATGTGAAAAAGACACGAAACATAGACCTTCATCACGCTCTAAATCACGGGGAAGTGCAGATCGATCGTTACTTTTTAGACGGCTACTACGAGCAGGACGGGGTAAGGTACGGGTTGGAATACAATGGGTGTGTACACCATGGCCACGAATTCCGCTTAGATCCCCATAAAACCCACCCCTTGTCAGGCGTACCTTTCGGCGTTCTCAGAAGAATGTTTGACGATAAGGTTGAAATTCTGCAAAACGCCTACGGCTTGAAAATAGAGACCCCACGGTGATGGAGTTTATGAGTACTTATTCTGCTCCAGAGAGACTGAAGCCTAGAGAAGCACTTTTTGGAGGGAGAACTAACGCTTACAAACTCTATCACAAGACGCGTGAAGGGGAGAAAATAAGCTATGTCGATTTTACCAGCTTATACCCCTACTGTCAAGCGAGGAAAAGCTATCCGATCGGTCACCCTCAAATCATTTATAACGACTTTGAAACGATTGAAAATTATTACGGACTTATCAAGGCCGTCGTGTACCCCCCTCGCAAAATGCTTCACCCTATACTCCCTTACAGATGTGGAGGAAAACTGATGTTTCCCTTATGTCGCACCTGCGCGCACTCCGAAAACCAGCCGACAAACTGCAGTCACACGGACGAGGAGAGGGCTCTCTCAGGGTGTTGGGTCAGTATCGAGCTTTTAAAAGCTCTCGAGAAGGGGTATGTCGTAGCCAAAATCGATGAAGTTTGGCATTTTCCGCAGCGAACGGATAAGCTGTTTTGCGATTACGTAAAAAAGTTTTTGTGTTTGAAACAGCAAGCGTCCGGCTATCCGTCAAACGTGGTCACGGATGTCGACAAAGCGAATTACATATACGGGAATATTATGAAAAAGAGGGAATTCGTCTCGACCCTGAAAAAATCTGCCACAACCCGCTCAGAGGTCTATAAACAAGCTATTGCTTAATAGTTTATGGGGAGGTTCTCTATGAGAGGACTTAGCACAAACCACCCTCGTGAAAGACCCTGAAGATTTCACCAGGATCGTTTTTGGTAAAACCGATACCGGGAGGTTTAGACATTCTCTTACGAGCCATTACCATAAGCCCCGAACCGTCTTGAGCTTTAGAGTTATCGTTATAGGATCTTGACAGAACGTTTGAGACAACGTCGGTCGCTATATTTTTAGCGGCCGATTTCAGGTGCGGTTTAGCGATGCTGAATCCCCTTTTTAGCAACGGTATGGCCAACCTAAACAGACCTCTGAAAAGACCTCCTAGACCGGCCCCGTACATAACGGCACCACCCGCATATCCCGGTAGTCCGCCACCGGCCTGATTTTGATAATAATCGACATAATCATCGGCATTCATCCCACGTGGGTTGTAATAAGCCATTTTTAAAGCGCAGATTGTTTCACAGGCCTAAAGTGTAGTTTTACAATAACTTTCCCGTAAGAAAATGGTATTTCGCGGTTTTGGTCGTCCTTTAATTCTATGACGATATCCGTGATGAGCGACTTGTTGACCGTTGCGTAATGAGGTTTGTCGTATCTAATATGAATCACCGACCGATTGGTATTCGATAATGTCGGTATAAATGTACATCGTATAGAAACCCGCGTTGATATCGGCCTGGTGAGGTGCGTCCGTAATAACGCTCTTTGTAAAATCATCTTTTTCGTGATAGGCAGCACGTCCTAAAGCCTCGCCGGGTTTCATCCCTAAAATAGCGGCTAGTTTCCCGTGGAAGCTTACCGAAATGTTGGGCTTTGCTACCAGTTGGACTTTGTTTTTTAATTTATCGTAGCCTAATACAGCCCCGGGGGCGATAATCGCATTTATTGCACCGATCACTGCACGAACATTCTCATAGTATCCCCCGGTTATTTGGATATTCCTTGATACGGACATCCCCGATAGCCGTTTAAACACCTCTTCGCCCGGTTTATTAGTGTGTTTCTGGGATGGGGCGGGGTAGACATGCAAACTGAAAACCCGGTCATCGTCGTTAAAGCTGTACCAGCTTCTAGGATATTCAATCTCAGCGAGACCTACTTGCCACTCTCCTTTCAGGTTTATAGTCTTTGCTATCCTGGTCGTATAACTAGATATGCGATTTTCAGGATAAACTGATAAAGAGGCGTTGCACGGCAACGTGACGTAGAAACCGCGGTCATCCATGGTAATCCTTTACTGAATGATCTCTTTTGGTAAAGGCGTGGGCGTTTTAAGGTTTTACAAGTCCAACACCGCTTTTTGTCTATATAGCTATTAAATTTGAAGGCCATCCTAACCATTTCACTAAAACTAGCGTAGATCGCCCCTGTTTTTCTCCCTAAAATCTTTTCCACCTTAAACGCCTTGTTTTCGCTCACGATTATTTTTTGTAACTCTTCTTCGTAAAACACACCGTCGATGACATCACCGTCATAATCAGACAACCTGTATACGGGAGGATTACGCGGAATGCACACGGATACGGTGAAAAATTCTTCTGTGTAGTTCTGTTCATAACCCTTGGCGAACGGTCCTCGCACTTTAGAAATCCTGATGACATCCCCTACTCTATATTTAAATACGGGTTGATCGTTCTTCTTCATACCTCCGTACAGGTTTTGAAACACTACGCCTTCATTTTCTTTGTCGGCGTCCACAGGTCTCATCTTAATACTCCGATGGTAGCTGGAGTTGTACCCCTGCATAATATCTTGCAACACCTCTGTTTTTTCAGAATTTAGCAGTAAAAATTACTCGTCATCCAGTTTTTTATATCGACTATGCATTCCGTTAGTTTCTCAATTTGGTGTGTTTCACCGGGCCAAGAAATATAGAGCTGAGTATCATCAGCATAACAGTGAAAGCTAACACCATGTCTCCTGATAATATCTCCCAAGGGTAACATATAGGCGTGAAAAGTAACGGCCCTAGTACTGAGCCTTGAGGTACTCCATACTGCACTTGTGATCGATATGATACCTCTTCATTCACTGCTACGAACTGATGGCGGTCAGATAAGTACGATTTGAACCATGCTAAGGCACTTCCACTAATGCCAACAAAGTTTTGTAGTCTATTCAAAAGAATGTCGTGGTCGATAGTGTCGAACGCAGCGCTAAGATCCAGTAGAACTAATAAAGAGATACAACCACAATCAGATGATAGAAGCAGGTCATTTGTAACTCTAATGAGAGCAGTCTCAGTACTATGATACGATCTAAATCCTGACTGGAATTCCTCACAGATATCATTTTTCTCTAGGAAGGAATATAATTGTGAGGATACTACCTTTCTAGTATCTTTGACAGAAAAGGAGATTTGAGATCGGTCTGTAATTAACTAGATCTTTGGGGTCAAGTTGTGGTTTTTAATGAGAGGCTTAATAACAGCCAATTTGAAGGTTTTGGGGACATATCCTAATGACAATGATGAATTAATAATAGCCAAAAGAGGATCTATGACTTCTGGAAGTAGCTCTTTTAGTAGTTTAGATGGAATCGGGTCTAACATACATGATGTTGGTTTAGATGATTTAACAAGTTTATACAATTCTTCCTCTCCTACAGTAGAGAATGAGTGGAATTGTTCCTCAGGGGTCTATTGTGCGCTATCTGATGCGATACTGTAGTTGACGGCTGCAGGGATACAATTTTATCTCTGATAGTATCGATCTTGGAAGTGAAGTAATTCATAAAGTCATTACTGCTATGCTCTTGGGAAATGCCAACACCTGTTGATGCTTTCATCCCTAAAATAGCGGCTAGTTTCCCGTGGAAGCTTACCGAAATGTTGGGCTTTGCTACCAGTTGGACTTTGTTTTTAATTTATCGTAGCCTAATACAGCCCGGGCGATAATCGCATTTATTGCACCGATCACTGCACGAACATTCTCATAGTATCCCCCGGTTATTTGGATATTCCTTGATACGGACATCCCCGATAGCCGTTTAAACACCTCTTCGCCCGGTTTATTAGTGTGTTTCTGGGATGGGGCGGGGTAGACATGCAAACTGAAAACCCGGTCATCGTCGTTAAAGCTGTACCAGCTTCTAGGATATTCAATCTCAGCGAGACCTACTTGCCACTCTCCTTTCAGGTTTATAGTCTTTGCTATCCTGGTCGTATAACTAGATATGCGATTTTCAGGATAAACTGATAAAGAGGCGTTGCACGGCAACGTGACGTAGAAACCGCGGTCATCCATGGTAATCCTTTACTCGAATGATCTCTTTTGGTAAAGGCGTGGGCGTTTTAAGGTTTTACAAGTCCAACACCGCTTTTTTGTCTATATAGCTATTAAATTTCGAAGGCCATCCTAACCATTTCACTAAAACTAGCGTAGATCGCCCCTGTTTTTTCTCCCCTAAAATCTTTTCCACCTTAAACGCCTTGTTTTCGCTCACGATTATTTTTTGTAACTCTTCTTCGTAAAACACACCGTCGATGACATCACCGTCATAATCAGACAACCTGTATACGGGAGGATTACGCGGAATGCACACGGATACGGTGAAAAATTCTTCTGTGTAGTTCTGTTCATAACCCTTGGCGAACGGTCCTCGCACTTTAGAAATCCTGATGACATCCCCTACTCTATATTTAAATACGGGTTGATCGTTCTTCTTCATACCTCCGTACAGGTTTTGAAACACTACGCCTTCATTTTCTTTGTCGACGTCCACAGGTCTCATCTTAATACTCCGATGGTAGCTGGAGTTGTACCCCTGCATAATATCTTGCAACACATCTGTGTATTTCCGTGAATTTGTAGCGGTTAAAAATCTCCACATTCGGCTTTTTAACGATCTATTAAATCGCTCCACGACGCTGGCCTTCAAATCGGTAGCCGTAGCAAAATGCTGAACGTCGTGCTTTTTCATCAAATCTTGAAAATGTTTGTTAAAAAATTCGGTTCCCTTATCCGTCTGCAATTTCTTTGGAACGCGTCCCTCTTCGAGTATAGACTCGAACGCTTTAGTAACCTCGACGCCGCTCTTATTCTTTAACGTTCGAGCCCACGCGTACTTGCTAAATACGTCGATGCATGTCAGCAGATATTTATTATTATCATTTTCCTTGGAATAGGCCGACATGTCGACGACATCCGCTTGAAACTGCGTATCCATCCCGTACACCACGACTCTATTACGTTTGTAGTTAATGGGAGCCGTTCTGTGTAGCGTGTACGCATCCTCCCCAGCCAGCCAGTCCGAGACCTGTTTATCGCTCAAACGTACGCCGATATCCTTTAAGACCGCATCTTTTAACCGTTTTTTACCTCCTAAAGAACCGGGGTTGGCAGGCGTGTAATAAACTTTTTTCATGAGCTCGGACATGTTGTTATGTTTCAACCGTCCTCAAAAGAATAACACGCACAAGCGTTACGTTTCAGTCTTTTATTAAAAAATGGTTACATAGTGATGAAAATTAAAATTGGTTACATGAATAGAATTCAAAATGAGTACTTAGTAATGAGAATAGAAGTAAAAATGAGTACATGAATAGAAATCAAAATGAATACATAGTAATGAGAATAGAAATAAAATGGGTTACATACTATCTAACCAGTAAAGACAATTTACACAGGTCAGATAGCTACGATCTAGTATGTAGTTTACCAGAATTTCAACCATTTCGTACACCTTGTTTTTCTCATTTTTTGAAACAAGCTTCACACATACATCGGTTACATACGTGCACATACAAAGGACGTCGCTAACTTTTATCTCTTCACCGGCTGCAGATATCTCAACTAGAATTTTTCGGAGCATTGCAGAGGAGCGATCGGAACGGTTTACACACATGTCTATCAATTCGGACCAAGAGTCGGTCAGACCTCTTATAACACGCATTTGTTTCATGAGATTTTTTAGACGTGTCGTTTCCCCCTCGTAATCTTTCTCCGGATCACACGTGCGATCGATGGCAGCAAGCATCATTTTGATCATCTGTCCTTTATTATAGGGGGTGAACAAGACGTCTCTGAAAAAATGGATTCCGCTACACACAGCCCCCATGTCGTCACACTCCTGGGACAGTCACGCTGCTTTGCCAGAGATCCACGGCATCGTAAACGACTTTCTTGTTGGACTCGTCCAGCAGCTTTTCCCTGATTTCTTGCAGCTTTGCAACGATGAATGGTTCGTCTCTTAATTCGTGCAGGATAGCACCGGTAGTTCCTTGAATCCTCAGAATGTTGTTGGTCGTTAAACCGTAGCGGCGTAGAGTGAAGTCGATAATGGTCTGAAGATCGGGTTTGAACAGTTTGCGACAGCTCGTCAAAGCGTGAGTCGAAATAGTAGGCGTCAGGCTCAAACAGACAGGAA
This sequence comes from Onychostoma macrolepis, assembly GCF_012432095.1. Taxonomy (NCBI): domain Eukaryota; kingdom Metazoa; phylum Chordata; class Actinopteri; order Cypriniformes; family Cyprinidae; genus Onychostoma; species Onychostoma macrolepis. The sequence goes on along the minus strand of NC_081169.1, from coordinate 31,167,547 downwards.
TGTTGCAGCTGGCTCGGATGGTCCGTTGCGCACCCCTCACACTCATCCCTTAGTTTGTTGTCGATGATGTGTTGCAGCAGCAGTACGATCGTGGCTTTTATGATTCTGAAACCTTTTCCACTTGATCAAAAACTTAAGGCTGAACATTCGAATATCAATATTCGTGATATTCTTTATGCTTGTCACCCTCCGAAAGGCCACTAAGCTTTGTCTTGTCTTCGCAGGCGAATATGTACACGCAGTCCTCAGGGTTCTTTTGAGCATGGTCGCCGACCACTCGGTACCGGATATTCGGAGCTACCCCTTCCCACTCCCCAACGTACAAAGGCTCTTCTCCACAATCCTTCAGATCTTTCCAGATACGATTGAAAAATAATCTTTTTCAGGAAATACCAGGCAGGGGTCTTGATCCTGCACAAATTCGCCGGTTTCGTCAGACGTGTAGAGCGTAACCGTTCGATCCGATTTGTGGAATATGTAGCCGAATATCGTCCGCTGATCAGGAAAAATTAGTCTCGTACATTCAGAATTTTCGCGGAGAAACCTTGCCAAGCACAAGTTACCGCTGTACGGCTTTCTCGGTGCCAAAGTCAGATTTTCCATCATCTCTTCATCCCATTCCTTCTCAGGAGTTTTAGGTGAGTATGAGGCATTCATGTCTATGTGTTTTCACAACACTTTTCTGATTTCCCACAGAAATACCTCGGCCTATTTATCTAAGCGCCCCCTCAGAATGCAACCGGATACCGCTACCACGTGGTCCACAGATGGACAAACCCCCACCGGATGAGTATAATATCTTCAAAACAATACTTGACAGCTCATTTATGTTTTTTTCCACCACCGGATAACATAGCTCTTCCCGGATGACGCCGGAGTTTCACGCTTGACCGATTTCCGCATCCGAAACTTGTTATGAGATCAAAGGGGCACATATGGATATTATTATTATTATTATTAATAATATTTTTAATTTGCTGGCGGCTACTTACTACTCTCTGCTCAATGACGGTGCCTTGATCAGCTGTGATCTGCTTCTCGGGCCGATGACGTCACTTCCAGGGAGGCATGCCCAGGCCTGTTGGACACGCCCCCGTCCCCTGACTCCACCCCCATGTCAAAACAGCGCCACAAAGTGAGACGCGCAGAAACGTGAAGCGCAAAGGGAAAACGGTATCGCAAGCTCAAACTTGACTGAAACGCAAAATAAAAGCTGCATTGCAAATAAATTAGTAGATATGGCCATGGAAAATATGTATTGCAAAATCATTGCTTTTGCTCTGTTTCATTTATCTATTTTGCAATTCTTTATTTTTCTTTGCAAAACTTATTTTCTTTTGCAAAACTTTATTTTCTTTTGCATATATATGCGGCATTAAATTGACTCCATACATCTGGGTGTAAAATCTGACAAAATCTGATTCAAACCCATGTGAAATAAATAATAATTTCCTTTTACAAAAAGTCATATTTCTTTTCATAAAGTTAACTTTAACAACATAAAACCAACCAAATGAAGTTTAAATTTCAATATTTAATTGTTTGCATTTCTGAAACAATATGTTGAACACCAAAATTGTAACCTTCCTAAAAACAGACTAAACAGTTTGTTGGTCATTAGTGTCTACAGGTGAAAAGATATATCTGATAAAAGCATTTCTCTGGTTCTCATCAGAGAAGGATATGGTGCACTTGTACACTCTCCCTATCAAATAAACTATAAATAATATGTAATATGTATGTACGTTACACCACTGGCTGCAGTGGACACAGGATGGGTGAATATTTCCAGCAGATATCGATGGCTGATTGAGATGCGACATGCATTTGTTTTGTTTTTAAAGGTTTGATTTATAAATGTTGGTTTCGCTATTAAACGCGTTGTTTTCAGTGTCAGTTCACGCATTTGTCGTAGGCTTAATAGCTGATGTCTGAAATGGAATGGAACTAAAAGAATAATATAAATCCACTTACCGCACAGAAGTAACAGAGACAACAATATCATCCTCTGCGTGTTTTTGTAGAGCTGTGCATGTAATACAAATGATTGATGGAGATTATTTAACATTCTGCTGTTTCGCTGAATTTCCATTGCGTTCTTTCTTCAAGAGCCGTGCCCAGGAGTGCAAAGATAGCATACACTAAACTCTGTTTCTCAAATAAGTGATGCTGAAAAGTACACCGTATTTCAATCCTTGGAAGATATTCAGAGACGAGCAGAACAGTTGCTTGATGTAAACAAACCTGTAAAAAATTACGCCCCCACTTCCTTCCACTGTAGAAAAGTGAAACTATGTTCCAGCCGCTTTCATCTTTTGTATTTGGAGCCTGAGTTTGTGCAGTAGTCAAGTCAAAGTCAATTCAAAATTTATTTCTATAGCACATTTAAAAGCAACAGTGTTGCGCCAAAGTGCTGTACAATAAAACACAGTATATAAAAAGCATAAAAGGAAACATGCATCATATGTCAAGTCAAGTCAAGTCACTTTTATATAGTGCTTTTAACAATACAGATTGTGTCAAAGCACTTAACAGCATCAAATTAGAGGATAGAGTGTCAGTAATGTATAATGATAAGATTAAACACTCAATTTCCAGTTAAAGGCATTTCATTATTGAATTCAGAGATGTCATTGTCTAGCTCAGTTTAGTTTAAATAGTATCTGTGCAATCAAATCGGCGATAATCGCTAGAAATTAATTAAGTGTCCCCAACTGAGCAAGCCAGAGGCGACAGCGGCAAGGAACCAAAACTCCCTCTGTGACAGAATGGAGAAAAAAACCTTGGGAGAAACCAGGCTCAGTCGGGGTCAGTTCTCCTCTGACCAGACGAAACCCGCAGTTCAGTTCCAACCGCAGCCGTGTCAGATTGTGTAAAGAACTTAATAATTTATTATTTTAAAAATTATTTTAAAAACCCTAAAAATAATATATTTATTAATTTTTCATATTTGTATATTATTATTATTTTAAATGTATAAATGTATTATATTTCTATTTTTATATTGTTGCAATTTCTAACAATAATAGTGTTATGTAGTTAGGTTTTTTATTATATATATATATATATATATATATATATATATATATTTTTTTTTTTTTATTTATTGTTTTTTATTTATTATATTTTTAGTTATTTAGTTATATTTTTAGTTTTACTGTATTTTAATCGAGGTCTTCACTGGGGATATATCTCTGGGGCTCATCTGGGTGTCCTGGTCTCCGCTGACGATCAGGGCTGCAGACATCATCTCTTGGTGCTGATCCACCATCTGATCGGATACGGACTGAGAAACAGAATAAGAAAGAAACAGACAAATATTAGCGCAGATGTCATTCTTCTTACGCTGTAACAAGTACATCGTGTGTTATGGGGAGTGTTCTCGGTTCCGGTTGATCTAATTAATGCAGCATAACAATCCTTTAACGGATTTGAATAATAGAAACTTCATATAATTTAATAGTACAGTGAGGAAAATAAGTATTTGAACACCCTGCTATTTTGCAAGTTCTCCCACTTAGAAATCATGGAGGGGTCTGAAATTGTCATCGTAGGTGCATGTCCACTGTGAGAGACATAATCTAAAAAAAATCCAGAAATCACAATGTATGATTTTTAGCTATTTATTTGTATGATACAGCTGCAAATAAGTATTTGAACACCTGTCTATCAGCTAGAATTCTGACCCTCAAAGACCTGTTAGTCTGCCTTTAAAATGTCCACCTCCACTCCATTTATTATCCTAAATTAGATGCACCTGTTTGAGGTCGTTAGCTGCATAAAGACACCTGTCCACCCCATACAATCAGTAAGAATCCAACTACTAACATGGCCAAGACCAAAGAGCTGTCCAAAGACACTAGAGACAAAATTGTACACCTCCACAAGGCTGGAAAGGGCTACGGGAAATTGCCAAGCAGCTTGGTGAAAAAGGTCCACTGTTGGAGCAATCATTAGAAAATGGAAGAAGCTAAACATGACTGTCAATCTCCTCGGACTGGGGCTCCATGCAAGATCTCACCTCGTGGGGTCTCAATGATCCTAAGAAAGGTGAGAAATCAGCCCAGAATTACACGGGAGGAGCTGGTCAATGACCTGAAAAGAGCTGGGACCACCGTTTCCAAGGTTACTGTTGGTAATACACTAAGACGTCATGGTTTGAAATCATGCATGGCACGGAAGGTTCCCCTGCTTAAACCAGGCCTGACTTAAGTTTGCCAATGACCATTTGGATGATCCAGAGGAGTCATGGGAGAAAGTCATGTGGTCAGATGAGACCAAAATAGAACTTTTGGTCATAATTCCACTAAACGTGTTTGGAGGAAGAAGAATGATGAGTACCATCCCAAGAACACCATCCCTACTGTGAAGCATGGGGTGGTAGCATCATGCTTTGGGGTGTTTTTCTGCACATGGGACAGGGCGACTGCACTGTATTAAGGAGAGGATGAGCGGGGCCATGTATTGCGAGATTTTGGGGAACAACCTCCTTCCCTCAGTTAGAGCATTGAAGATGGGTCGAGGCTGGGTCTTCCAACATGACAATGACCGAAGCACACAGCCAGGATAACCAAGGAGTGGCTCTGTAAGAAGCATATCAAGGTTCTGGCGTGGCCTAGCCAGTCTCAGACCTAAACCCAATAGAGAATCTTTGAGGGAGCTCAAACTCCGTGTTTCTCAGCGACAGGCCAGAAACCTGACTGATCTAGAGAAGATCTGTGTGGAGGAGTGGGCCAAAATCCCTCCTGCAGTGTGTGCAAACCTGGTGAAAAACGTTTGACCTCTGTAATTGCAAACAAAGGCTACTGTACCAAATATTAACATTGATTTTCTCAGGTGTTCAAATACTTATTTGCAGCTGTATCACACAAATAAATAGTTAAAAAATCATACATTGTGATTTCTGGATTTTTTTTTTTAGATTATGTCTCTCACAGTGGACATGCACCTACGATGACAATTTCAGACCCCTCCATGATTTCTAAGTGGGAGAACTTGCAAAATAGCAGGGTGTTCAAATACTTATTTTCCTCACTGTATATGAAAAATAAACACATAAAATAGAAACAGAGCAAATTGACATCAAAGCCCTAAACTGACATTAATCAAAAGCCAGAGAAAACAAATAAGATTTGAGGACAGACTTAAAACTAGCTAGTGAAGGAGCAAGTCTCACATTTACAGGCAAACTATTCCTAATTTTAGGGGCTGCAGCTGAAAAAGCCCGACCACCCTTGGTTTTACAGCAACAACGTGGGACAATTAAGAGAAGCTGATTATTAGATTATTAGAAGTGCTCTTTGAGGAGAGTAAGGAATCAGAAGGTCACTGATGTATTTTGGTGCAAGACCAGATAAAGCCTTGTACACAAAAACAGCTATTTTAAAATAAATTCTAAACTTTACAGGAAGCCAATGTAAAGAAGCTAAAATTGGAGAAATGCGATCCCTCTTATTTGTATTTTTGTAAATCCCTCAATTTGCAGATGAGAAATCACAGTTTGAGGCAGGCCACAATAAAGGGAATTACAGTAATCCAGGCGTGATGTTATGATTACAGTCTCCAAATCTTTGTGGGGCAACAACTGTTTCAACTTAGCAATTGATCTCAGATGGAAGAAGCTGCCCTTTACCACTGTGCTAATTTGTTTCTCAAAGTTGAGAAACGAATCAAATGTAACCCCAAGGTTTCTTACATAGGGTTGAAGACTGGCAGAGAGAGACCCTAAATTAAAAACAGATGAAGTCGTAGAGTGGCCTAAGATCAGAATTTCGCTTTTATTTCGTTTAATTGTAGAAAATTATTAGCCATCCAACCTTTTATCTCCTCAAGACAGTCGTAAAGCACATCCAAAGAGTCACTGCTGTCAGTTTTTGCTGGAAGATAGAACTGTGTATGGTCAGCTTAGCAGTGGTAGGAGATCTTATATTTATTAAAAATGGCACCCAAGGGAAGCATGTAAAGTGAAAAGAGAAGAGGGCCTAAAATGGACTCCTGGGGCACACCGCATGACAAAGGAGCCAACAAAGAAGAAAACTTCCCAATGCTCACTGAGAAGTTTCTGTCTTTGAGATAAGAGGCCAACCACTGTCGCCTCTGGCTTGCTCAGTTGGGGACACTTAATTTCTAGCGATTATCACCGATTTGATTGCACAGATACTATTTAAACTAAACTGAGCTAGACAATGACATCTCTGAATTCAATAATGAAATGCCTTTAAATGAAAATTGAGTGTTTAATCTTATCATTATACATTACTGACACTCTATCCTCCAATTTGATACTGTTAAGTGCTTTGACACAATCTGTATTGTAAAAGCGCTATATAAATAAAGGTGACTTGACTTGACTGCAGACGACACCCTGAATACCCACCAACTTTTCCAACCGATGTAACAGAATACTATGATCAATTGTATGGAATGCCGCACTTAAATCCAACAAAACAAGCACCGCATATGAACCAGTATCGAGAACTTGCAAAAGGTCATTGCTAACCTTCAACACTGCAGTTTCCGTGCTGTGCAGTGATCTAAAACCCGACTGGAAAGTATCCAAAACATTGGACATACTGATGTAGGAATCCAACTGACTGTAAACCTCTCTCTAATAGTTTTGAGATGAAAGGAAATTTGGAAATAGGTCTGAAATTATTGAGGATAGATAGATCAAGATAAGGTTTCTTAAGCAGAGGGTGAACCACAGCATGTTTGAAACTAGCTGGTACAACCCCATTTGCTAAAGAATTATTAATGATGGCTGTTACGGCCGGACTCAAGGTAGCAAACACGTCCTTAAAAAGACGAGCTGAGATGACATCAGACTCACAACTGGACGATTTAACCTTAAAAACAATATCAGGTAGCTGTACAGAGGAAATAAACGGAGCCCTGCAGATGACATGCAAGAAAAAATAAATAAATTGTGCGCTCGATTTATTAATTCATTCCCTCGATTTACTTGATCGTGCGCACGCTTTAATAAGTCATTATTAAATGACTTGAAAAAAGCTTGGAAACAATTTTCACTCAGAAAAGGCTAGTTAATTTACAAAAAGTTGACAAGTAAAAACCAAAACATAATTCTTAGTAGCTTTAAATAGAAATTTTTAACATCAGTTTACTTTGAAAGTCCCAGTAAATTTTATTGACTCTTTGTTTGTAAATTTTACATAAGTAATGCTTACACCTGTAAAAAAAATTGTGCTGTTAAATAATAGTAATTTACTGCACTAATTTTATTAACGCACGATTAACGCAGCGTGCATTTTCTGTTTGACCCGTGGCAAAGCCCGTAGTTGGAGAAATGGAGATGCACAGTGTTACCAACTTAGTGAATTTGCAGACCCCTTTAGCGACTCTAGCCTTAATGGGTTGCATTAATGTCGTGCAAAAATGTAAACAGGTTTGTGTAAGTAAATTGCTCAGTGCAAAGAAAGAGAAGTAATGGAAATCTGGTATTTCTTTTCTTTTTTTTATGTGTCTAATAGACATGAACAAGTTCTTTGAAAAACATCTATGACCTCTTCATGCTCTATGTTGACTATGGTTTCAATAATAATAAACATACATTTGCATAAAGCATTCATATTTGTCCATGCCCTTGTTGATTAGAGTATTAAAAACTAATTTAAGGTACATTTAGAACAAATAAAAATGTGTGATTAATCACGAGTTAACTCATGACAATCATGTGATTAATCGCAATTAAATATTTGAATCGACTGACAGCCCTACTATTAAAGCATGTGGTTCACTTACAAACATGTAAGTAAGCAAATAGACAGCTTGTTATCCTTTTAAGATAATATATCCATTCAATATAATTATTACCCAGATGAACACAGAGACCTCTTGGTACACCCTACACAATGACGGTAACAATCAGTGAATAGTGTTTGAGTATGAATGGGTCATTTTGAGTAGAAAATAAACTCCAGATGTCACAAAACAGAAAGTTACTAAACCAGTGTAAATACAACTCGAAAAACAGTGAAAAATGTAACCTTTTTAATTATTCATGCCCCAGTGCATGATGGGAAAAACGGGATCATAACTTTGATATTTACTTAAAGAATCCTTATAAATATAACAAACAATTAAAATATACCAAGTAAAATATACTTATAAGTTCAAACTTTAATTTCTACAAGCTTAAATTTAGTACTAATATAGAATTTATTAAATTTTTTTGATTCCTGCCTGAACTAAATTATTTAATGTTGAAATTACATTTGTTTTTATGTAGTATTTACTTCACAAAATAATTTTTCTCAGTGAACTTATCACTTCTTCTTGTTTTAATAGAAGAATCTTCAGTTTGAAATTAGTCATAGATTTTTTTTTAAACATATGATGATCATTACATACTAGATATGTGGGAAACCAAAATTTGTAATCTTGTGGAAATATATATATATATACACACACACATATGTGTGTGTGTGTGTGTGTGTGTGTACTGTGCATATTTATATGCATATATAAATACTCACACATTCAGTATTCATATTTAGAAAATATTTACATGTATTATATATAAATCATTTAATATATAAACATAACATTTTTCTTAAATATATACATGCATGTGTGTCTATTTATATATACGGAATAAATATACACAGTACACACAAATATATTATGTAAACAATAACTTTTATTTTTAATGTGATTAATCGCGACTCATCTTTTGACAGCACTAATATAAATTTGCATATTTGTCACACTTAAAACATTCAGATCATCAAACAAATTTTAATATTACACAAAGATAATGCAAATAAATACAAAATGCAGTTTTTAAATGATGATTTCATTTATTAAGGGAAAAAAGCTGTCCAAACCTACCTGGCCCTACGTGAAAAATTAATTGCCCCCTCCAATTAAATCATGAAAGAACTGCGATTAATCACATTATTTTAGAAAGCTGAGTTAAATTTCATGAGCCAAACCCAGGCCTGTTTACTGCCAGACCTGTTGAATCAAGAAATCACTTAAATAGAACCTGTCTGACAAAGTGAAGCATGTTTAAAGAGCAACACATCATTCCGTGATCAAAAGAAATTCATAAACAAATGAGAAACAAAATAGTTTACATGTATCAGTCTGGAAAGGGTTATAAAGCCATTTCTAAGGCTTTGGGACTCCAGCGAACCACGGTCAGAGTCATTATCCACAAATGGAGAAAACTTGGAACAGGAGTGTCCGGCCTACCAAAATCACTCCAAGAGCACAAAGATGACTCATCCAGGAGGTCATAAAAGAACCCAGAACAACATCTAAAGAACTGCAGGCCTCACTTGCCTCAATTAAGGTGAGTGTTCATGATTCAACAATAAGAAAGAGACTGGGCAGAAACAGCATCCATGGGAGAGTTCCAAGGCAAAACCATTGCTGACCAAAAAGAACACAAAGACTCGTCTCACATTTGCCAAAAAATATCTTGATTATCCCCAAGACTTTTGGGCAAATATTCTGTGGACTGATGTGACAAGAGTTGAACTTTTTGGAAGGTGTGTGTCCCGTTACATCTGGCATAAAACCAACACAGCATTTCATAAAAAGAACATCATACGAACAGTCAAACATGGTGGTGGTAGTGTGATGGTCTGGGGCTGCTTTGCAGCTTCAGAACCTGGATGACTTGCTATAATTGATGGAACCATGAGTCTGCACTCTATCAGAAAATTCTGAAGGAGAATGTCCGGCCATCAGTTTGTGACCTCAAGCTCAAGTGCACTTGGGTTCTGCAGCAGGACAATGATCCAAAACACAGCAGCAAGTCCACCTCTGAATGGCTGAAGAAAAACAAAATGAAGACTTTGGAGTGGCCTAGTCAAAGTCCTGACCTGAATCCTATTGAAATGCTGTGGCATGACCTTAAACAGTCCATTCATGCTCGAAAACCCTCCAATGTGGCTGAATTACAACAATTCTGCAAAGAAGAGTGGGCCAGAATTCCTCCACAGCGATGTGAAAGACTCATTGCCAGTTATCGCAAACGCTTGATTTCAGTTGTTGCTGCAAAGGGTGGCACAACCAGTTATTAGGTTTAGGGGGCAAGCACTTCTTCATACAGGACCATGTGGGTTTGGATTTTGTTCTGTATATAGTGTGTGTGTGTGTGTGTGTGTATGTATAGAATTATTTTCATCCATTTACAACCATTCATCCATTTAGCTCATTTAAGGGCATTTATAGCATTTCATTTTCGGAGTTGTCACATTAAATTAGTCCATGAGCCAATCAGTAACTGTGGCTGGTTAGCTGAATAAGATTCAAGGTCATGTTTTATGTTTTACTTCTGTTTGCGAATGAAAATGAGTGCAGAAGTAACATTGCAGGAGAGGAACAAATAATTTCAGTAAACTTTTTTCAGTTTTGCTCAGCAGGAACACATTTGTCTGAGCATGCAGAGTTTTTCTCTTTTTTTTTCTTCTTCCATTTAATCAACAGTGGCATAGGCATGGTTTAAATCAGATATTTATTGTACACATGTATTATGGATTGGGGCACAAGACTATGGGGATACAGATTTAGTTTGGTCATTAATAACAAGCATTTTGTTTTTGTTGAGTCTTACAATATGTTTTTGTTCTTTAGATGTCACAGGTGAAATAGAGACAATATCAGTGATTGAGGGAGATTCTGTCTCTCTACACACTGATGTTAATGAAATACAGAAATATTTGTTAATACAGTGGATGTTTGGAAGCACTCGAATAGCTGAAGTCAACAGGCTCATGCAAACCAACTCTACGTTTGGTGCTGATGGGAGATTCAGAGACAGGCTACATTTGGATCAGACTGGATCTCTGACCATCATGAACACCACAACCACTCACTCTGGACTTAATCAACTAACTATTGTTAGCTGAGAAACCAGCAACATACATTTCAGTGTTACAGTCTATGGTGAGTAAGAGAATTACAGCATAATTTGCCCGTTGCTTGAATATCCTGTTATGAAACAAACATCTTTAATTCCATTTAAAATATGAACATCTATGAATGTTTAAGATGTGATGCCACAGTAAAGTTTGTCATTATCAATGACTCCATCACCAGAAAGATCATCAAGCTTAAATTGTGTGCCGTCCAGCTGCATGGTGAACAATTCAGTAGTCAACCAGACTGAGGATGCCAACTTTACTGAACTCTATCAGCCAAGTTCAGGTAAGTCAGGTGATATTATATATATTAGGTGAATGTTTGTTTAGGTGTCAAAATTTAGCACACTGATCCAGTTGTGGCCAAACATGCATGGGCTTAATTTATGTCACTGCAAGTTGGTGCCTTAAATAATCAACCACATGAACAAATTAAAATGCACATTTACATTATATTTATGCCTTGCTTTTATTCAAAGTGTCTTGCATTGCATTTAAGACATGAGGGTGGAGTGCATTTGCTTGCATGTTCTTTTGTGGAAAACAGGCGAACGACAAAGAAGTGAGGCACGCATCTCAGACCTGTGTCTTTGGGATACTGTAAAAAACATTAGCACTCAATGTGAGAAGAAATCACATAAATGTCTAGGTTTCTATAAGAGCTAAGATAAAAGACGAAACGAAGCTCTTAAAAGAATCTATGTTAAACAATTTCAGCTATTGTTATTTGGCTACGCAATGCAAACGCACACAAACATGTACACAATAAAACTTGTGGATGCTCTGCCTTCCCAATGGATTTATTTATTTGAATAAGACCTAATATTCTGATTCAGTGCTTTTCATCATTTCAGAATGCATTTACTGTTGTGGTTTTACTGAAACTGTGTTCCGATTGGTCGTTTCTGCTCTGGTGGGCATGGCTGCGATTGCTGTGCTGGTTTATGACATCAGATCTACATGAAGTGAGCTGAACAGGACGGAAAAGACTAGACATCACCATCAGACCCATGGTGTTTTATTATCATGGTGTATGTCTTTCATGATGTGCTGCCAGTGGACCCAACGGCCTTCTGGGAGTTGTAGTTTTTGTTGTATGTTTTGTCCTATTTTCTGTGCTCCTCCCTGTCCCTGTCCCTCCCCGACTGACCACCAAACTCCGACGCTGATTCAACATGTCAAATCGGCCGAAAAAAGCTGACGAGGACCAACTTCAGCCGATCGCGCGGAACACACTGAGAAAACCTAGTCGGCCAACGAACAAAAACTGCCCAACAGCCGACCGTCGGCTTGGTGTGTACCGGGGCTTAACCCCTCATGTAAAACAATCTTATAAGCATGAGCATGCAATTGGTTCAGCGCTTGTCTGTGGTTGTCACAAAAAATAAAAATTCAAAACATAAAACATCACAAAAATAGCATAGCTGATCTTCAGCCCAGATACTTTGCGTATCGTAGAGGGCCACCCTTGGGCAGAGGTTAGGCTAGCACTTACACCCAGGGCATGGTTCATACTTCTTCTGCATCCTCATTTGAGATACTAGAATCTCCATCATCTGTCAATGTTTGTGATTCCCAGTTTAGTTTATAACATCCTGAAAACGTACATTTTAATTAACCCTTAAAAATCAATTTCCTATCATCTTGACATCTTAGAATTTCCATTATTTCCAATTTCCACCTAACTATGCTCCCCGTGGTCCTAACTAGAGATGTGCCCGAATAGCGAATCCGTATTCGGAAAGGAACGGAAAACAAATAATGCATTCTACGGAGCCACAAAAGGGACGTGGTTAGCCACTTGCTAGCTGACTGTTACATTAAATTTCACTTACCACCTAAACAGAGAGAGGTAAGGAGAGATGACCTATAGGACGATGTCGAATGATTTGCAGATCTTGAGCACCACTGACAAACATCTAATCTTGTGAAATGTGTGGTAAGTAGTGCCGCTCTGTAGTAGATTAGGCTGTGTGAGATCGCGAATCTCAAAAGTGAAAGTAAAAAGCAAACGTGCATTCATAAGTTATTTCAATGTCCTGCATATTAATAACGGCTCCCTGAAAGCACTGAAATATATTTTTCTCGTATATATCGTATTTATTCCCTTTACGGTTGCCGTAGTACACATCATTACCTTCCCGAATACCGGATTCAGATTCGGGCACATCCCTAGTCCTGACTTTAGTTTAAACCAATCTCACATTTGATTATCTTTTCCAGAATTTGCTTTAAGTTCAATCCTTAGGTTTTTCAATTTGATCATTACTTCAATGGTATGAGATGTGACTAATTTTATATGTCAGCATAACCCTAGTACCTAATCCTGACCAATTTTCTAGTATTGTTGACAAGAGGCCATATTCTAATCCACACATCCACCATATGTCTGCCAATGCAATTTTCATCAAATATAGGTCGTGGGCCTTCCTTTATCACTAAATAGTCATCCTTACATTGAGGTATTTTCCATATTTTGCTGCATTTTCCTTCAAATATTTTTACGTCAGCATTTCCTTTATGACATTCAAATTCTTGATCTGCTGTTAATTGTATTTTTCCTTGTAGCTTTTGTATTTTTTCCGTACTGCTGGCCATTTACTGGTACGCATGCATTGTAGTTGCTTCTCTGTAGTTTGTTGTAGATTAGAGAAACATGGCACCAATATGGGCAAAATGCCATTTTTTGGGTACAGATTCTAAAGGCATTTATTTCTCTGCCTCTTTCTATGAAGCATGCGCCTCCCAGTTTTACTACATCTAATCCCATTGCACTAGATAATCCTGGACACTTCTTAAACCATTCATCATAAAATGTTCTACAACTAGAACTGTGTATAGGTATTGCTACAATATATAATTGGTGTTGCTTCAAAGCAAAATATGCTGTTTTCTCATTTCTTTTTCTGCTGTGCAATTTACTCATTTATACCAATTATAGTCTTTTGCCTTTTCCCATAAAATATCTGAATTGCTCGTTCTCTTATAACTGATATTATGGTTATCATCTACAATTTGTCTGTTTTGTCTAGATATTTTTTGCTTCTCGTTCAATTCTTGTTCTTCTTTAAGTCAAAGCCACTGCTTGATTTAACCGAGGGTTGAAAGGTTGATTCTAGGGAAGTCTGGGTGCTGTTGGCTACAGCCTGAGCTTGTGCAATTAGATGCATTAGGCATGTGATGATCATCAGATATGTTGTCAGGCTCATTCTTTTCACTTTTCTGCTTCTCTGACAAAAGAATGTGAGCTTCTTGTACATCTCTTTTTGAGTTGTCATCAGTTTGCACTTCATCTTGCGTCACTGGTCTCTCCTCATCACTCTTTCCACTTCCTCTTTTACATTTGTTGGCCCACATCTGCTCCCAAGTATGTTTGATCATCTCGTTAGCTGTCCCATCAATCATTCCATCTTCACCAAGGTGACTCTTTGCGAGTCGCTGCAATGGTCCCTCATTTGCAAGGGAGGGTCGTTACTAGCACACCCTTCATCCCTCACTTCATGCTGTGTAGGGTTGTTGAAGCTGGTTGGCGTATTTTAAGGTGAGACATATGGACCCAGGTGTCACTCTGCAACCATTTTGCTGATCAATGCAAGACTCTCTCTTGAGATCATAACTGCACACTCACTGGTTCTTATTGATGGAGCAAACCATTCACTGGCCTTGATAGCACTGCTGTCACCTGGAAATGGAAACCTTCAGAGTTTCTGTTAGTGATATCAAGCATGCTCATCTGCTCATCTGGCCAGTCGTCCTTCTTGGTGTGACCTGTGGATATTGACCTGTGAATTTCATTTGGATTGAGGGCTGTCCCGGCCCCTTTTTTGAGCTCTCACAAATCCAGTGCTGTCAATACAATGAGTATAGGGCTAATACCCATTTTCTATAATATAATAAAGAATTTGGTTTTACTTAGTTATTTGCATCCTTACTATTTTTCAATTAATTTCAAATTTAATCGCAACAATTTGCTAATTCAGTTATCTCTTTGTTTTATAAACTGAGTTCCATTATATCACTGGATAATTTATTAGGCCTATCTTTCTCAGTTGCATAGGCCTTTTAACCTGGAGAACACTCAACCCACTTTGTTCATATTAACAGTTAGAAGGACAATATTTTATCCGTTTGACACAGAATCAGCTCCATCATGATATGCTTAAAAGAAAGTTAGATGTGGGGTGGACAGAGCAAGCTTGCTTTGCTTTGCTTTGCCTTCCCATGTTATACGCTGTGCAAGTGTGGCACTGTTTTTCTTTCTGCCACAACAATAACACACTATTTTACTGTGCATAATTTGCCCTGTGGGCCCACATATTAACATTTTCATACAGCTGTTTTGGCAAAATAACCGATTTGCCTCAGTGTCTCGTCAGACACCTTCTTTCACTCCATACAACACCATCATTCATACTTTTTCACACCCTTTCACACCCCCCTTTTGGCCAAAAACAGCTGATTGTGAACTGAATGATTTTAGCTGTGGAATGCCACGGATTCTGAATAGGATAACATGAACTTTTCTCGTTAGACTCTACTGAGCGTAGACCTGGTAGCATTCCACATAGTTTCTAAATGTCATATGCAACTTGGCAACGTCAGTCACTATAAAGTTTAATTTAACACCATAATATAAACCTACTTTTTTTTTCTCTAACAAAATCTAATAGATTAATAGGCTCTGTGCACAAGTGTAGCGACGAACTTCCGCTATCGCCAGAAGTCGGGATATCAGTTTCCGGTTTTCATTCGCGTCGCCCAAAATGTCAGTATTTACTAGATGTCTCCGAGATCTGCCAAGCAGAATCAGCGATGTCCATCACATCGTTAATGCCTGGTCTCCTGCTCCACTACACAAACGACACAAGGGATTCAAACGCAATATATCGAGTTATATGCACAAATAGTTTAATGTACGTGTTATTTCGGCATCTAGCGGCTAGCGACATGTTCATTTTAGAAGTTTTTCTTTCTCAATTTTAAACGCAGACTGTTCGTTTTTTTTTGGTGATAATTGTATTATCAATTGTATTAAACATCTCCCCCTCTCAGTTTCTAATACAGATCAGGGCACAGGTGATGTCTGTTCATTGTGCTACAGGTCCATGATGAGGAATGCTGAGAAAACTCACAGTTCGAGTGTATGGTGAAGCTAGATAAACCCACAATTATAAGCTTGTTAACGTTACTTTAATAACCCGGCGTTTCTAATGTCCCGGGGATTTTGCCAAGGTAATTCATATTTAATATAACTCTTAAAATAGTATGTAATGAAAACAGTGGCTAAAATTGGCAGGTGAGTTTACCTTGCTGGTCCCTATTCGGGTTACTGCATGCATTCTTGTTCAGTTATTTCAGAATATATATTATAATATTGTGATGTTAAATTCACTTATGGCTTTTGACTCAATTTCTATTAACCCAATCACCCAATCTTGCTCTCATTCAACATTGCACTACACAAGTTATCTTTTAGTTAACTCAAGCCTAAAGCTCTGAAACTCTGTAGTGGATTTGTTTTCTTACCGTCTACCAGGGATAACGATATACAAATTTTAGACGTCTTCAGATATAAGATATAAAGTTTTAAGCACATGCAATCTTATTTATTTATTCATCTATTAAAATAAGTCCTTAAATAATAAATGTATATCTTATTTTAATCTATTATTATTTCAATAATCTGCAAAGCCCATATCTTGGAACACTTTTTTTTTTTAAATAACATTCATACAGGTCCTTTTATTATTTAGGGATCATACACTCATCCTTTATCCCTTTTTTTAGATAGGGCTCATACGCTCATCTACTCTTCTCCACACTCAAAAAAAATGATTCTTTAAACTAACTTAATTCAATTATGGACAGTGGTTCCACACAACCAAATTGTTTTTTATTAACATGAATGCAATTTTTTTAACCCATGCAAACTCTTTGTGTTGTGTGAACACAATTGAATGAGGAAGAATCTGTGAAATAGTAATGTCCAACCAACTCAATTTATTCACTTCCCTGTAACTTAAACTGGTTAAGTTTAGTGAACATGTTTTGGTTTATTAAAAACTGGCCAAATGGGTTTCACTTTATCAACATAAGGACGTTTGTTTCAAACAACTCATTTGAATTATGGACAGTGGTTCCATCCAATTAGTTCTAGTTACTTTAAATAATTTCTATTTAAAGTTACTCCCTTCAACAAAGCATTTGTGTGTGTGATTGTCTTGTAATGAGTCATAAAAGACAAGATGTGTCACAAATGATCAGGTGTATTTGTTAAACAAGAGCAAAACATACAGTTACATACAGTTGAAACCCTATTACACAATTACATAAAATAGCAGAAATATCATACTACTTTCATTTTCTAATTGGCATTTAAAGGCAACCAATCAAACCATATTCCAGGAAAGAGGAACTGGCTCCAGAAATAACTTGTGCAGTACTCCAAATGTGTACCTTTTTGGGTGAACTCTCTCTTTAAACACACCTGAATCAGCCAATCAAGGTTTTTAGGAATTTTCAAACAAAAACAAAGTCTTACTAGAAGTTCCAGGCATGTGTGTTGGAGCTAAACTCTACAGAACACACTTCTAATGTCCAAATAGGATGTGCAGCTTCACCATATACTGCAGTTTTGTAATGTCTGCACGTTTCATTCTCATGCAGGCCTCTGCACATAGGCAGATACATGATTATATTAGTAGAACAACTTGATACACAAATGGCAATATTCACATTGATTATACTTGAATAATTCATATTTTTCTACAGAAAACATCTGTTTAGATGGTGTTTCAACAGAAGAAAACACTCCTGTTTTCTGTAACGAAACCCACCCAAAGAAAAAACACAAGTCTGTCCACAACAACAGTGGTAAAATGCGTGTTTGTTTCTACTGTCTTGTGCCAGAGCATCTTATAGCTGATTGCAAGGCCTGGAAACAGAGGAATCCATTTGCTCAATCCAGATGTGTTGGTGTTGCATCTGTTCAACCTGTTGTAGATTCTTCCTCTTTTTCAACTCGGTCTTCTGTCTACAGGCCTTTCATGTTGTTGTCTGTGACAGTAGCACTCATTAAGAAATCAAACCTAGGCAGATCACTGTACCGAGGGACACAGGAGCAAGCCAGTCTCTCATAGTGGATAGTGTCTTACCATTTTCAACTAAGACATTTACGTGGACTATAGTGCCTGTTCATGGGGTGTTTTGAGGTTCCATTGCATAGTCTTCATGAAATTTAAACTGGTTACAGGACAAGTGCAAATTGGTGCATGACCTTATTCTAGGTAATGATTTGGCTGTGCATAAGGTGTTTTCCCAAAAGACGGTAGCAAATCCTGGGTGATGTGTAGATGTGTTACTGTGTCAAGTCAAGTCACTATTGTTTGTATAGCGCTTTTAACAATGCAAATTGTGTCTAAGCAGCTTCACATCAGCTTGATATAAAGCTGGGTGGCTTTACATCAGCTTTACAGCATTTAGACAGGGAAATAGTGTGTCGAAATAGTGTTATTCTCCTCTGGCCCGACAAAACCAGCAGTTTAAATCTAGGCTGCAGCAGAGTTAGATTGTGCAGAGGACTCATCTGGTTCCCATGGTCTTGTCCCGATGGCCGTCTAGGAGACAGGGTCTTCACTGGGGATCTGTCTCTGGGGCTCATCTAGTTGTCCTGGTCTCCGCTGATGTTCAGGGCTGTAGACATCATCTCTAGGTGTTCATCCACCATCTGATCTGGATACGGACTGGATCCGGGTGACTGCAGTGACCATCTGATCTGGATACAGTCTTATCCCTTAAAACCTATAATTTGAAGTTTAGTTGTGTATAACTTTGTCAAGACATGGTTTTGACATTTATGGGTGGGGGTGTAATGACTTGTGATGTATTGTGTGCATGTCTTGCTTTGCTGGTTCTTTCTCTCTCTTTTGTTCCACCATTTCTTTCACAGGACTGGATCCTACCAAAGTGATCTCCAGATCTGATTGGTGCAAATGGGACCAAGGAGAGGCAATAAAAGGATAATAAAAGAGGCAATAAAAGGATTTCCTGTTGTTCTATTGCACATGTGCTATTGTGTGTTTGCTACAGCGTGTTGTTGCTGTAAGCTTGCCTGTTGATCTGCCTGTTGTGTGCAGTGTGAACTTTGGTTTTGAGTTGATAAGTTGTTGTCAATCTCATTTACATTTTGTATATTTTGTAGTGATGGCAAAGTGAAGCTTCCTGAATCAGCAAAGCTTTCAACACAATTGTATCAGAAAAAGGTTAATTACTCGAAGCTTCTCAAAACGGTTTATGCTGTGGCCATCTAGTGGTCATAAAAATGTAGTGGTCAACTTCCAAAGTATTATGTTCCATTACAGCCGCTGGTTTCACATCTGGTTGTACAATTGATTCTTTGTTTTATTATATTTTATATAAATAATGGTCATTGTCAAAGTCATTCATTTGTGTCGGTGAGTACTGGTACTAAAATAAGTAAAATAAATAAAAAATTAATTCATAAATTAAATTTATGATATGTTTATTTCAACTCTCCCTCAGTCCTTAGTCTGTTATTTCATGGCCAAAGTTCATTTTTGAGCTCAATAAATTTCTATTTTAAAAAAATTATGAAAAAACAAAGCTAACACATTGAAATGTAACATAATGTAAAGGAAACAGCACTGAGGTTCGCTTTGTTTGAACCAGATACTGAAGCAGTCACGTGGTTTACAGGCGAATGAAGCTTCGAACGTCATAGATCACATGCTTTTCTCAAAGCGAATCAAGCTCCGATACAGTGCTTCAATGTGAAATGTGTTGTTGTTGTTGTTTTTGATACAAGTGTAACACAGGTTATTGTCACATAGAAAGAGTTTAAAATTAATTAACAAACAAAACACACACACTACGTAACAGTGATTTATTTCATTTTATTATTTTTTCTTTAAATTCATAAAATAAAGAGAAGTGTTTTCTTTTGGGTGAAAAGATTATGTTTTCATTTGATTTTTATTTATTTGAGTCTTTGTATTAAATTACATTATGTGAAAATATCTGGTACTGGCCCTTTAAGTCTGCTCTCCCAATAAAGTGCTCCCCTGCAGAGGGAGAGTTGAATCCTCCATTTTGTGAAAGGGTGACAGAGCAGAGTTGACGCAGATTAGTGTGTGCGATCAGATTAGAAAGATCACCACTTGTCACAAAATATTCATAAAATCATAGATTGACATGCCTTTGGTATGATTTTATCGAACGCTAATCTGATAAAGATCAGTAAACATGTTTCTACACAGTTATGGGATAAAATCTCTTTGATGTACTGTATGTTTTATGTAGAATCTTAAGTTCATACTAATGTATTTATATTTTAATATGGGGTTTGTCCTAATCCATATTTTGTGTCAACGTTATATTTAAGTTTAACTTGATTCATATCGATAAATGTTCTGTGAGAATGTTATTTGAGTTTGATTTGAGCTATTGCTTTGAGAAGGAAAATTTAGCAGACAGAAGACAGTTTTCTTTTGTCATCTCAGATTTGTTACATCTCTTTGCAAACTAAATATGAAAATAATCCTGTTATTGTTTGGCCTAAAATACAGGTCAGGTTTTTTTGTGGCAGTGGAACTTAAAGTTCTAGAAATCAGTTGATGGCGAGCCCCCCACGGATCTGGACACTCAATTGACTGAATAAGCATCTCATCGTGAAACTACGGGTTTCTGACAAAGTGGGATCTCAGCTTATTTATAATTTTTCTATTTTTCCATCTTCTCGGATGAAAGTACAAGGAAATTCTCTTCCTGGTCTGTCTAACGGAGCTACTTTTTTATTTTTTTCCTAATGCCCATCCACGTGACACGGATTTAACGTTGAACTGTTTTTTCGTTTTTTTTTTTTTTTCACTGACTGTTGGAAAAGAAAACGAACTGATTTTTGAAGTCAAAGATATTTTAAAGGAACTGTTTGATTTGACAGAATTTGACTGTGGAAGAAAACTGAGAATTCATTGGATTGGGTCTTTATTGACTTTGTGAAACTTGATTAATTTACATTTTGATTTTTGTGAGTTACAAATTTCATGGATGGGTAAGAATTACCAAACTGATCTTACATACTTATAGATATATTTAGTGTGTTTACAAGGTGCACCTGTAGGGTTTTTGTGTTTGTTTTACAATCTCACATTTGTACTCTGTGATACAGATACTGATACTGTTTGTTTTTTTTTTCTCTTATACAACTGTTTATATTTTTTCTCTCTCCTTTAACATTGGCAATTTCACATAGTAAATAACCAGCTGGTATGTGTATATATGTAAAAAAAAACACTAAATGCCGTATTTGCTCAAGACTTTATTTACGCTATTTACAGGCTCCATAGTCGAACCTAACTGGTCCAAATAACATCCATAGTTGCACTTACACAGAAATTAGGAAAAACAACACAAATAACTCAATTCTTATTGGTGCAAACAGGTGTTACAGAAAAAACTTGGTGAGCCAGGAGCCTGTCATACAGATAGTTCAGAACAAACTTGATAGGGGTATATGAGCTAATTTAGAAATGGAAGTAGTACACACTGAAGGTGTTTGCATCCGCAACGCTGTGATAATCAATGGTCTCACTCTCACTGAGAGAGATGATGAAGTGCTGAAACACCTGGCAGATTATGGCTCAATTAAACGTATCCGTATTGATGACCCTAAGACAGAATTTCACAGACAACTCATCGTTGAATTCAGGCATGACTCAGCAATGCAATCATTAGAACCTTCTCTTCCTAGTACCTTTCAGAGCCGTACCTCATATGATGTTACTTACAGTATTAAGTCCCTTACCAGTGTGTATACACCGGCAGCCAATAGCCATGCAACTTCCACCTTAATTGAAGGGCTACGAGAAATTTCAAAAGTAACAGGCAAGCCGTTGGGAGAGCTCTTGCAGCACGAGTTGGCTAAACTTACAGCCTCTGCTGAATCTCTCCCACAGACTGAATCAGAGTTTCTGGCAACTGAGCCTGACCACGAAGGCTTCCAGAAAAGAGTAGTAGAGCAGACTACAACGGTAGTCCCACACGGTGATGCCACACACTCTAATGAGTCAATCACCTTTCAGCCAAAGTCTAACAATTCTTTGCCACAGTTTAGTGCATCATCTTCAAGGTCCAATGCTGACTTGAGCACACCACTGAAAGTAACAGTGAGTGATGTGACTCCAGCTGAAGTGCAGCGATTAGTTGTTGAGCATATTGTGAGAAGTGAAGATACTCCTTCACATTCTCTTGCTTCTATGCGCTTGAGATCTTTCTCAGGAAAGCCCTCATACTCCGCTAATGAGTTATTAGACTATGATACTTGGCGCACAAACGTTGAATTCCTCTTGACTGACTCCACCCTCTCGGATGTGCAACGCTCACGACGTATTTTAGACAGTCTCCTCCCACCTGCAGCCGATATTGTGAAACACTTAAGTCCTCATTCCCCTCCAAGTGATTATCTTGAGCTTCTAGACTTCTAGACGGTGGAGGATGGAGATGAGCTCTTTGCAAAGTTTATGAGCACATCCCAAAATGCTGGTGAGAAACCATCATAATTCTTCCACAGATTGCAAAAGGTCCTTGGCACAGCCATTAAGAGAGGCGGTGTTCCTGCAACTGAACGCGATTGGCACTTTCTAAAACAATTTTGCCGGGGGTGCTGGGACAATGCTTTAATAACTGAGCTTTAGCTAGAGCAGAAAAGGAATAATCCATCTGCATTCTCCGATTTGCTACTGCTGTTGCGATCAGAAGAAGATAAGCAACCTATAAAAGCAGTGCGAATGAACCAACACTTGGGCACTGCCAAGCACTCTTCCGGACCCCAAAGACATGTTGTGTCAAATCTCCACTCTATTAGTACTGTGTCTTCTGCTGAGAAGTGTGATGAAGTGGAGGAATTAAAGCGACAGGTAATTGAGCTGCAAAATCAAATTGCCTCAATGAAACAATCTAAAAAAAAATGTAAAGAGTGCAAGCCAAAGGAGCCCAGTGTATCGTCAAGGTCAGCTAAGACATTCTTTCCCAAGCTAAACAAATGTACCAATCCCCAGCCCAACAAGCCAGCTAAGCCATGACCCTGGTATTGTTTTAATTGTGGGGAGGATGGCCATATAGCCTCTCACTGTGAGGGTAGTCCCAATCCTTCCTTGGTTGGTACTAAGAATCGCCAGCTAAAAGAAAAGCAGTTACAGTGGGAGAGATGTAACAAAGCTCCAGATTCCAAAGATTTAAACTAACTTCAGTTCCTTTTGTGGGACAAAGAGGAACTGGAGAAATTAGTCAGAGTCCCAGAGACAACTTTGCGATATCTACTCCTGCTGATGAGGATCCCACTCCTGAACACAAATGTTGTTTAAGATTCCTATCTGGTCTTGTTGGAACTAAATGCACTGCAAGAGTGGTGATTGCTAATAAATTATGTTTTATTTACAAAGTTTGGGAGGAGCACGTTCAGATAATTAACCTAATTAACACGAGAGGAGAACAATCAGTAATCAACCTAGTTAACAAGATAAGAGGCATGTGTATATATACACAGCAGACTTACCTCTGTTCATTGGCAGTTTTCCAGCATCCCTCCGCCACCCCTTCTCTGCACTTACAACTATTCCTGTTCTAACCTGCAGGGGGGTACTCTGGGTTCAGGCCAAAATTTCGAGATCGGAGCCCTCCCCTCGGACAGCATGCCAAATACGCATAAACTTTATTCTGTTTATTATATGTAAGTGTGAACTCGTGAAATAGATTAATTGTCGTCTTGACACTGGGTCACAGGTAACCACCTTTCCTTTATCATTTTATCAGGATGTTTTTGCGAATCAAGCCATACACCATTTGCTTGAGATTGAATGTGCAAATGGCTGTCAAGGTCCTTACTTGGGTTATATTGAAACATCAATTACCTTTCCAAAGGAGTTTGTGGGATGAGATATAGATGTGCAGACCCTCATATTAATTGTCCCAGATAGCAGACCTAATGCTCAAGTGCTCATAGGCACTAACACCCTGAACTCCCTGTATTCTGAGTATACATCTTCCAAGCCTCTGAATCACCAACCTATTCTCCAGGGGTACCGAGCAGTTATGCAGGTTCTCGAATTCGTGCACAGGCAGGTTGTGGAAGATAATCTGGGATGGGTGAGTTTGAACTGTCGAGTCCCTGAAACTATTCCTGCTGGAAAGACAGTAGTTCTTGAAGGGTCAGTCCGAATGTACAGGCCAGTGAATGACAGATGGGTTATTGTGGAAGCCCCACATGCATCATTCCTGCCTGGTGGGATATTGGTGTCAAGTTGTTTGCTGTCTCTTCCTGTCGAAGGTAATTGCTTACCCATTGTGCTGAAGAATGAGACAGAGCACGATGTGGTCCTTCCACCAAGGATTCAGCTGGCTGAATTCAATTCTATTCAGAGTGTCATGCCCAAAGGTCAGAATGCTGTGTTGACATCATCTTCTGTTAACCAGACAAAGTCTCCAGAAGACTCCAAAATTGATTTCAATTTTGATGACTCTCCATTGACTCCTGAATGGAAGGAAAGAGTGACAAAGAAGCTTAATTCAATGCATGAAGTCTTTGCATGCCATGATCTTGCCTTTGGTCATACCTCCAAGACCAAACACCATATCCGATTACATGATGAGACACCGTTTAAACAAAGCCAGACCCATTCACCTTAAAGATATTCAAGCTGTTCGAAAACATCTACAGGAACTGCTGGATGCTGGGATAATTAGGGAGTCAGAGTCTCCGTTTTCCTCCCCAATTGTCGTTGTGAAGAAGAAGAATGGGGAGGTAAGGCTTTGTCTAATGGAACGTTGCATGGGTGACGTCAATCTGAAAGAAGTTCTAGTCTTTATAGACGATCTCATAGTCTTTTCAGCAACATTAGAAGAGCACGAGGAAAGGCTCTTGCGAGTTCTTCAGTGTCTGAAAGACTACGGTCTCAAGTTGTCACCAGAAAAATGTAAATTTTTCCAGACATCGGTGAGGTATTTAGGGCACATTGTGTCTGCAGATGGTGTTGAGACGGATCCTGATAAGAGCAAGGCCCTAAAAACCTGGCCCAGTCCGATGAACTTAAAAGAACTCAGGTCCTTCCTTGGTTTTGCGGGGTATTACAGGAGATTTATCAAAGACTTTTCCAAAATAGTAAAACCCCTTAACAATCTCATCTCTGGATACCCTCCGCTTCGCAAATCGAGGAAGACTCAAGAGATGAAAGGTCAATACTTGAACCCTAGAGAGCCATTCAAACAGCGTTGGACAGCTACTTGTCAGCAAGCTTTTGATGAAATCATTGACAAACTTACCTCTGCTCCTATCTTAGGTTTTGCAAATCCCAAACTTCCGTACATTTTGCACATGGATGCAGCACTACGGGTTTGGGAGCTGCACTATACCAGGAACAGGAAGAAAAGATGAGGGCAATTGCTTTCGCCAGTAGGGTTTTGTCATTCAGTGAGAGTCGCTATCAGCGCACAAACTCGAATTTCTTGCTTTAAAGTGGGCTGTGACTGAAAAGTAGCACGATTACCTTTATGGAAGTCAGTTCACAGTTGTAACAGACAGTAACCCACTTACACATGTTCTAACTACTGCGAAGCTGGACGCAGCCAGCTATCGTTGACTTTCTGCTCTTTACACTTATTCCTTCTCCTTTAAGTATCGGGCAGGGAAACTTAACCTTGATGCTGATGGCTTATCTAGGTGTCCTCATGAAGTGACCACAGATGTTGTCTCAAGAAAGGAACAAGAGAGGATTGTTAAGTTCTTGACCTTACATCTTGAAAATCCAGGAACAACAAGTCTTTTACAGGATGAGGTTGAAGCCAACTGTGATAAGCATATGATTTGTTCCATGCCTGAAGATGTTGAGGAAGGTGCAAGTGATCAAGCAGTGCTGGTCCAGTCTCTTGCTATGAGTTCTAGTGCCGTGCCAAGCAGCTATGAGGAAGAAGAACTTGGAGTTTCACTCATACCTCGCCTGTCAGTTCAGGATCTAGTATCTAATATCTGTTGGGAGACCAACACAATAAGGAGTTAGTAGATATGAAGCAGACAGTCTACTAATACTCTTATGAGAGTTTGTTGACGTGTATTTGCAACATTACTTAGTGTCAACAGAATGTTCAAAAGGGCCATTAAAATAAAGTGTTACCGAAATACCAAACTGATCTTACATACTTACAGATATATTTAGTGTGTTTACGAGGTGCACCTGTAGGGTTTTTGTATTTGTTGTACAATCTGACATTTGTACTCTGTGATACCAGTATACTCAGCAGATGTCGCTGTTTAAATGTCAAAAGTGTTTTTATTGTTGTTAGCATAACTGTTGCAAATAAAAATACATTTTATATTTTAGAAAGTTTTTAATGCTCTCTCTCTCTCTCTCTCTCTATATATATATATATATATATATATAAATAAAAACTTTTTAAAATGTGTATATATATATTTGTTTATGCGGGTGTCCGTCAGCGAATCTGCTGACGCACACAGTGCTGCGTTGTCACGGGAACATCCCAGCTGAAGATAGAGGAAATTATGCTCCCTTCACCAAGTGCATTCCAAACAACTACATAATGACATGCACGTGCCCTGCTCACTCCTAATTCCAAAATTAGGAAAAACAACAACACAAATAACTCAAAATTCTTATTGGTGCAAACAAATGTTACACAAGCTTCGGAGCTTCCGTGCTGAATGTATCACTAATATTTTGTAAAGTATTGTAAATACTCTTTTCCACACTTGGAAGCTGTAGGGGGTAAGTGCCATATTTCTTTTGTCAATATTGTTTTCTCCTGTTTTTCATTAGATAGGGTGTTAGGGTAACGTATTGTTTTTTTTATTTTGTTTTTCTTTTGTTAGGGAATTTAGTATTTTCTGTTAGGAGCTAGCTTGGTGTTTGATTGTTGTTTTGGCCTTTGCTCACACCAGAAGTTGTGCTTTCACTTGCGGTTCTGTCAATAAATGTATAAAGGATCTTTGATTGTTGATTTCAGTTTATGTTGTGGCCTTACTCTAGACAGGGTCGTAACACATGGGGCCTCATTTACAAAATGAACGTATGACAGAAAAGTGGGAGTACGGTCGTTTCAACACAAAACTTGGAATTTATCAATATGGACATGAGCGGTGGCTATGCTCAAATCTCATGTCTGGTCTCAGCTCATGTACGCAAGTTTTTTTTTTTTAGCCTGAACTTGCACGCAGCATATAAATATCATGGAGAATTGTAGAATGACATAATTTTGTTCATTTAGGTTATTTTCCTGACCGACAACCGAAGCTCATTAGTCGATCACTGACCAGTAAGATAAGAATGTCTTTTGTTTTTTTGTTTTCTTCAGCTTTATATGCACGAATAGCAGCATAAACCACAGACCATGAGGATTCACGCATCGTCGCATAATGCACCTGCAGCGCTTCTGTGAAAGGAGAAAAACAGAAATTAAGTCTATAAAAGGCAAGGCAAGTTTATTTATATAGCACATTTCATACACAGTGGTAATTCAAAGTGCTTTACATAAAACGTAAAAGTAAAATAGTCATTAAAAAATAATAATCACAACAATAAAAACAAGGAATTTAAAAACAAACATTCTCAAGCTTTGTTCAAACTCTTCCGCACTAAGTGAAAAAAAAAACCTTCTAAAAAAACCTAACTATTCCACTTCTTCACCCCATACTTACTTTGACCATCATAAACCAAACAAATACAACTCAGAGGTCCTACTTTCAACTGATTAACCAACACACTTGTCTTTCTTTACCATCACAGCACTTACTTTAGCCTTCTGTTTAAATTTTTTAAATGATATAAAAATTGATTTAAATAAATTTAAAACAGTTAATAATAGAAATTGATTATACATAAAATACAGTGGAATCAGTTCGGATCGGTTTTTTTAGGGAGTAAGTAACTCCCTGAAAGGAATCAAATAAACAGGACTACACTAAATATATAATAGGCTATATGCCTAATATAATTAACATAAACAAAAGGGAAAAAAACTGCAACAAGTATAGGCTACGCTCGTTTTTGTGACACTCTTAATGCATTGTATTTCTTTTCTTTATATCTTTATTTGATTCAATCCATCTGATCGCACAGGTACCTCATGCACACACAAACAACATTAGTTCTGGCGTTGCCTGACATTTCAGCCATTCATCATCAAACTAAAATGCAGTCAACCAAACATAAGTTTATTTACACTGTTTATTTTAAAAAGCCCGCTGTAAAATCAACATGCAGCACCCAACAAACATTTTTGGGCATGTGAAGGATTTTACACGGATATTAGAACATGAGTGAAGTAGGTATAAGCCTTATTCAGGCTACATAATGAATTATAGTTTAGCAACCAAATGTTACAAATATGGCAAAAATGGAAAAATTTGGATTCTTGTGGAATGAGAGTTTGTGGAATCAGTTTTGCTTGTATGCTGTGTATAATGAATGCCACTATAGCCTGTTTTGTGTTTTATTTTATAGTTTAATATATACTACTTATTTTTCATTCTTGTTCTGTTCTAAATACCATTAAATTTAAAATATTTGTTGTAGAGTGAGAGGAACTAAATAGGCTATAATATACATTTACCAGTATTTTAATATTCTAAAATATAATATAATAATATTATAAAGTTACAATTAATGTAGTTTGCAATTACAAGGTCAACGGTGTTTTTAGAGTAAGATCAATTTCTCTTTAATGAGATCTTCCTCTTTTTGGCAGGGTTTGGTTTCTCCGTTTCTAGGGGCTTCTAAACCGGGGTGTTTTTAGGGGCGTGATATTCAAACGATGATTGTTTTCTGCCGCCACATTTATCAATGTGCGATCATTCGTACGATGAGATTGGCAGCATACGAATGTTTCATGAATCATACGTGAACTCTGATTTATGCGTGAACTCTGCGCTCTTTTCTATGTTAGATTGAGATAAGACCCATGGTGTCATCTTGAAGATGATCTTTCGGTCCTCCCGCTCTCTCTTGAGCCCGTCTGCGACGTTCCTTCTTCTCCTGTTTCTTGACCTCTCTACTCCAGTTTCGTTGTATCCCTTGAACTAAAAAATCGTCAAAATCCATTTCTATTTTGTCTGACCTTTTCTTATCGTTCCTGTTAGAGGATCGGTCAAGAAATTGCATATCAGATAGGCTGGGACCTTCTCCTTCACAGGAGAAAGGTCTTCAAGGCCTTTCTTAAGAAGGACCTTGAGTATCCTCTGTTCCTAAGAGCCCTGAATAAACTCCTGTTGCTTCCATGAAGCAGGAATGCTCTGTGCATATTCTGTGGAATCTGAGTAATTGTGACTTTACTATTCCTTTAAACGTGTGTTTGGGATGGAAGCTGTGTTTGTGGAGTAATGAATGTGTGTCCGTTTCTTTGAAGTACACCTTAAAGTCTAATTGTCCCGTATTATTAAATTTCTGTCCCTTGTAAGACACCACATCTAAAAAATTGACCTCTATGGGGTTAATGGTATATTTGATTTTTATGGATCTCTGATGGGCATTCAAGTGTTCTGCAAAGTCCTTGAAATCATCCATGGAGTACGTCCACACGCTCCATATCACCCAGAAATCTGTAGCAATGTAGGGGCTTTACTGAGCATGAAGCCAGAGCTGATTGTTCCCACTTAGCCATGAAAATGTTTGTGTAGGACGGGGTAAACTTCTTGCCCATGGCTGTGCGTTTAACTTGCAAACAGTATTTAGAATTAAATTCAAAATCATTTTTAGTTAGATTTATATTTAATAATTTTAAAATATAATTATCAGGTGTTTTTGGGTCTGGATACCGCAGCATGCACTCCTGAACTGCCTGGAGACCTGCTTCAGTCTCCATGTGTGTGTAGGCTGTCGATATCTGTAGTAAATAAGAAGACTCCACTGAGAATACTGATGTCCTTAACTTTCTGGATGAATCATGAGTATCTTTCAGATAGCTGGGGTGTTTCTGGGAGATGGGATTAAGAAAATATGTACTCATCTGTTTGATGCGTCTCACTATCACAGTCAGACACTACGGGTCAGGCCGGTGGAACCTCGTGGGGAATGCTCCATTTCTCAGACGCCTTATGAATCTTTGGCAATAAATAAAATCTGCTCATTCTAGGAGTGCCGTTGCCACTTAAATATTCCCTCTGTTTTGAGTTCATGATATCTGCGTTATACATCTGTTCTAGGATTTTTCTAACCTGTTTCATGGTTTCAGGATGAACTGGTTTTTCTAAGGGTTTATAGTGGTCACTAATGTTTAATTGTCTCTCTCCCAGACATACTGCTCTCTGTCCATGATGACGATGACATTTCCTTTGTCCGCAGGTTTAATCACAATTTCCTTGAGATTTTTCAGTGTATTTAAGGCCTTCACTTGCTCTCTCTGTCGGTTGGGTCTCCAGTTCAAGTTCTTAAATGTGTCCTCTTCAGCTTTGATCAGCTGACCTGTTTAGGAAGACCGCTCCAATCAGAATTGTGTGTGAAGGGTCATTTTGTTTTTTTGACTTTTTTTACCCTCAAAGAAAACCTCTAATTTTATTCGTCTGTGATATTTTTGTAAGTCCAGTCAGTTGATGTTTAGAATCCTCTATTTTTCGGACCGATGGAATAAATGTCAGGTCTTTCGTGAGCAGGGACGACTCTGAGGGAGAGACACTAAAGTGTTTAGATTCACAACGAGTCTGTGTTCACCCTTTCTTGGGTGTTCACTCACTGTAAGTTTAAATACCGTGTCCAGTGCTTCAGTATATTACTGGCTGTTTCTGCGGTCCAGTGTAGACCATCACGTTCTGTCTGAAACTGTTCTTCTGGTAGAGCGGGGATAAAGGAGTAATTTTCCTCGATATAAGTGTGTTCTGCCTCTGGGAGAGATGAGGAATGTTAATCAGTGGGATCCTGGATCAGTCTACACACGCTCTCACAGCTGAAATACGTAGTCTTTGTGTACGTTATTCAGGCCAAAGGCCAAGACTGTCTTCTCTCTCTTTGTCTCTGCTGCAGCTCTTTCTCTCAGATTGGCAGCGTGGTGTAGTTTAGCTGGAAAGCTATCGATCTGCAGGTTTGGGAGGTCAAAGGTGGGAATTCTGCTCAAATTAGAGTCCCCGATGGTCACATGTTTTTCTTTAAGTGTTCATTTCCACTCTTTGAACTTTTTGTTAGACCTTTGACCCTGACCACCAGCTACCGTGGTTTTGTCCGTTTTATCTTTTTTAAATTTTTTCTGCTTTACTGCCTTCCTCTGTTTCTGTTATTATATTTGTGTTCGTGGTGAGTGTTCCATTTTTTTGGAAGTTTCACCTATCAATGCCTCCTGAGGAGACCCTGGTTCAAGCGCCGTCACTGAATATATTGAGAAGCCATAATCAGAAAGATTCGGAGACACTGAGGGATTTTGGAGGTTTTGGGTCACCTCAGTTGTGTCCTTAAGTGAATGTATAATGTGTACCGCACTGGGTATAATAGGAGACAGCGAGGGCAGGTCAGTGGTTTTCGGTGCTCCAGCTTCAAAGGGAGTGAAAGGAGAGAAAAGGTCCTGTGTCCAATCTGTCTCCCTGTGCCGGAGCTAACTGATCATCCTCATCATCATCCTCCAGATTCACTAATAGTGTTTTCTCACAATGCTCCGTGAGGACCGGTGGAGTTTTTGGTTTTTGTTCTGCTTGATATTTCTTCTTTTCCTTTCTTGTGTCCTTAGGTGACTGTATAAGAGACTGTACAGGAGGGCTCAGAGGCGGAAAATCAGTCCCCAGGAGCCAGTCGTTCCTCACAGGAGACCAGCCTGACATTAAAGTGGGAGATGTTTGTACCTGGATGTGTGTGACCCCTGTCTTGGGTCCAACGCTTGTGTGGATCTCTTCCGCTCCCTGCTGGACCGAGGCTGGAGCTACACCACCGAGCTGTGCACATGTTCTGTTATTATTTGTGCTGGAGTTCAGTCGTCCCTTTGAACCAGACGGAGTCCCAGAACGCAATTCAGTCAGGACCAAAGTTTCGGCCTGCTGAATTATCCTCTGGGAGATCCTTTTACCGAAATTCTGCATCGCCCATTTGACAGCAATCTCAAAAGCGTGTAACCAGTCCGTTCTCTGTGTGTCTCCTCGTAAGGTCCCTAATGTGTGCGGTATGATCCCTTCATAAGTGTTGCTGTAACACTGATTGTGTCGTGTATGCCCAGTTCTTTGTGCAAAGGGTTTAATCACACTTTTCAGTAATTCAGTGAATCTTTTCAAAGTGAGCGCTTGATTATTCTCGACGCGTGTGTCAATATTACTACGAATGTTTCATGAATCACACGTGAACTCTGTCGTGCGTTGATTTGTGCGCATGGATCTGCGCTCGTTTCCACGTTAGATTGATAAACGAGACCCATGTTGTTTCAGACCTGAGGCTCAGTTCTAGATATGTTTGATCAAGTTGCAGATATTATCCCCAAAACAAAACATTCATTAATACTCATTTCCTATACTAGCTACTTATTAACCGATTATTCTTCATTAATTTGCCATTTATTCATTGTATCTGCACAGAATATGATTTTGAATATAATTTAAAAATAATTACCATAAACAAAATAATAAACAAATGATGGCGTAGAATGATCTCATAAGCTCTCATTCTGTTGCACTCTTAAATCACGGTGTGTGTTTTTGGTGACTTTTATAAAAGCTTGTGGGGTTTTTCTGTTCTACTGTCATGTATAACGTTATAAGACAATATAATTCAAATACAGCAGCTCCTGTATAACCTGACATCGTTTCACGTGTTTCTTATCGATGTGGCTTGATCTGATGGGTGGACAAACTGTGAAAGAAATAATTAAGGATGCTTGGAAAAGAAAGATGCATGCCCAAAGCAGTTTAAATTATTTAAAAGCAGACAACCTGATTAGTAGAAATTGTAAAAACTTGGAACTGCATGCTATTTAGTACTTCTGCCATATAAAGATATAGGTTTCAGCCACTAGGCGGAGCTCCAGTAGTGTTATGTGTTTTTTGGAGACCCCTGACCTGCCTCCAAATAAGCCTACTTTCATGTAATATAGTAGGTGAAAAACAGTATGTGAGCAGAGTAAGACGTTTTTGTGAAGTAATTGTAATTCAGTATTTCTTTCTGTCTTGCGGTTACATCAGATCACATACGATCTCTCGTAAAGGTTCGTTCTCTCTATCTCTCTTTCTCTCTCTAGTATCCTCTCTTTCTGTGGTTCATCATGGTATATTGTTAAAACTCAGAATCAAATTCTGATCAATTCTGTCAGAAAGCTGCTAGAATTAACAGTGAACTTGAACTCGAAGCTCCCAGAAGCTGCCAAGCAGGCTGAACAAGTCCTTCAACGGTTCAACCCTTCACATGTTTGTTGAACACTTTAATGAACGCATCCTTATATTATGTGTTGATGATATCTTTCCTTATAGTCCTTCCTCTCAAATATGTTGCTCACAGATCATTTTTAGCACACTGTCTCAGCATGTATATGTTTCTCTTCGTTTCAGCTGAGAGGGAAGACTGTGTGTTTACGGAGAAGACCAAAAGCTGCAAAGGAAAACATTTCCAATGATACGTCTGTGTTGGTCTGAGCACCTTGACTATTTGCACAGCATTTGATGTTTCTTTGGTACTTTGGTTCACGTACCCCATCAGGAAGAACCCTCAACAAAGTGTCATGTTGAAGTAGTAATAATTTACAATTTACCAAGTCAGCAAATTCATATGATATTGTACAAACATACTCATATACAATATTCTACAACTTTCACTCCTGGCCATTGCCTCAGTTCTCATGCAGATGGTGTTCACAGTAAGTAGTCAGAGTGTTTGTATCATGAAGTTTATATTAAGTCCATTGTATTCTTTATTATAATTATTCTTATTATTACAAATTGGCGCCGTCTCTTCCCGTTCTAACAGTTCATGATATCTGTCCACACCTCACAGTCTGCTTTTCTTTCCGTGTTGATTTTTATTGAACACATCTAAGAAGCAAGAGTCTGGAAATGTGAACACACACCCTGAGCAGTGAACACACACACACACCATGAACACACACCCAGCAGTGAACACACACACACCATGAACACACACCCAGCAGTGAACACACACACACCATGAACACACACCCAGCAGTGAACACACACCCGGAGCAGTGAACACACACACACACACACACCCAGCAGTGAACACACACACACACACACACACACCCAGCAGTGAACACACACCCTGAGCAGTGAACACACACACACACACACACACACACCCAGCAGTGAACACACACACACACACACACACACACACACACACACACACACCCAGCAGTGAACACACACACACACACACACACACACACACCCATCAGTGAACACACACCTGAGCAGTGAACACACACACACACACACACACACACACACACACACCCAGCAGTGAACACACACACACACACACACACACACACCCAGCAGTGAACACACACACACACACACACACACACAGCAGTGAACACACACACACACACACACACACAGCAGTGAACACACACACACACACACACACACACACCCAGCAGTGAACACACACACACACACACACACACACACACACAGCAGTGAACACACACCCGGAGCAGTGAACACACACACACACACCCAGCAGTGAACACACACCAGCAGTGAACACACACACACACACACACACACACACACACACACACACACACACACACACCCAGCAGTGAACACACACCGGAGCAGTGAACACACACACACACACACACACCAGCAGTGAACACACACACACACACACACACCCAAAAGTGAACACACACCGGAGCAGTGAACACACACACACACACACCCAGCAGTGAACACACACACACACACACACACACCCAGCAGTGAACACACACCCGGAGCAGTGAACACACACACACACACCCAGCAGTGAACACACACCCGGAGCAGTGAACACACACACACACACCCAGCAGTGAACACACACCCGGAGCAGTGAACACACACACACACACACACACACACACACACACACACCCAGCAGTGAACACACACCCGGAGCAGTGAACACACACACACACACACACACACACACACCCAGCAGTGGGCAGCCATTTATGCTGCGGCGCCCAGGGAGCAGTTGGGTGCTCAAGGGTCTCACCTCAGTCGTGGTACTGAAGGTGGAGAGCGCTGGACATTCACTCCCCCCACCTACAATTCCTGCCGGACCTGAGACTCGAACTCGCAACCTATATGAAAAATCTTGTTCCAATCCTGTTCATTTTTGGAACACTAAAGAAGATCCTTTTTAATGAAATCCGACAGCTATACTTCATTGGACCTTGAAATCTTATGCATTTGGAACGGTATGAGGGTGAGTAACTGATGACCAAATTCACATTTTTGAGTGAACTGTCCTTTTAAATAATATATTCTCCTATAGGAAAATGATGTATGGGACATTTCACTTGACTATTGTCTGTAAGTCTATAGCAATTGTTATTAACCCATTTAATCCCACCGGTCACAATAGTGACTGTAAAGAAGCTTCTCATTTATAAAGCTCTAAAAACCTTCCCGACTGATGTGCACTTCCTGCGAATATGGAAAAAATAAAGGGTCTCAATAAAATATGTGCAGTGTCACATGATTAGTGCAGTTTATTTCCTGTTTGCACCTTGAGAAGATGATGCCTGCATCAAAGCTCCAAAACAAAAGATTAGTAAAGTATGTTAACAAAGATTTTGGTACACATTATCTTTAAGGTGTCTAGTATTAATATATGAATTCACATATATTCAGTTTTGTTGAGTGTGGTCATAGAATGAGTAAACATGCTGATGGTCACAATAGTGACCGCTGGATAACAGTTAATTTAGAAATACAATATAATCCAATGGCAGTTGTTAGTGAAAATTGTACTAAAATATTACAACGACAAAATATTGCACTAAATTAAAAAAATCAAATGTTACAAAAAATGTACAATGTTGATGTTGTAATACTGGTAGCACTAATATAACAATTTGATGTTATATTTTACAAAAAAGTAACAATTTTGAAACACGCTGATAGTTGTATTTTTTGTCTTTTATCTCAGTATTCCAATCAATGTTTTTTTATGCATAATAGTAACCCTAGAATGTGATCAAAGAGTTTAAAATAGCTGGGCTAAGATATATAACAATTTTTATGACTGCAGATATATGTTAGTTCAGTACACACATTATCCCACCGGTTACAATTGTGACCGACCATAAAACAATTTTTCACACAATTTTCCAAATACAATTTCAAAAAATAATTTTTATTTCAAAGGGTTACTAATGATACATCATTTTGATATTTTCACTGAACGCACTTTTAAGAATGTTTACATGAGGTAAAAATAAACCATGTTCAATTTGTATATATTGTGCTGGATTTATTTGCTACTAAAAATAGGCTTATGCTATAATTTTTTTAGAAATTTCTGCGTAATGGATTGTCCGTTTATGGTACAGAAGATAATGTAAATCTACAGAATTTTCCATTTTAATGTTGAAGGAAATGTCCGTAAGTAGTTTTCTGCCAGTACATTATCCGTTTTTTTTTTATGATTTATTTTTTTAACAGTGTAATTGATGAACTTTAGTTATTGAACTGACCTGAATCAACACTGAACTGAGCTGAATAATGACACTGCTGTTGTTTTTAAGCGAATCTGAATTTGTGTCATATTTGACGAAGTTTGCATTATTGAGTCTGTTACGTCCCTGTTTGTTAAAACAATCTGTATTTTATAGAAATAAATGAGACAAGACAAACCCACAGGCTGAAAGAACGACGCACGTCATGAACGTAATTGGCACATTTCTTTATTTTGAAAACAGACATGAAACCATTTTCCACGATTTTACTCCTTAGATTCAAACTCACTTGAACAGAAAGGCTGGCGCGTTTTCTTTTTGTTGGTTTTTCTCGGTTTTTAACATCAGTGCAGCAATATCTCCAATTAAACGCTCATAACAACACCAAGGACATTAAAAGAAGCCACATGTATTAGTTGGGTGCGTGTGAGAAGGTTCTGGTCTCTGGAGGAAGGATTCTCCGGACGGAGCCGGACAGATGGAGGCTTGTGTCCGTCTGCGATCGATCCGCACTGGAAAACTCCCTCCACATGTCAGAAAATCATTTCCACACCAGAAAAGAGAGGACAAACA
Organism: Onychostoma macrolepis; assembly: GCF_012432095.1. Taxonomy (NCBI): domain Eukaryota; kingdom Metazoa; phylum Chordata; class Actinopteri; order Cypriniformes; family Cyprinidae; genus Onychostoma; species Onychostoma macrolepis. Next base: position 31,130,408 of record NC_081169.1, on the reverse strand, counting down.
TAAAAACAGACCGTCTTCATCATCAAGAGCAGTCTGTCGGTTACTTAGGATTTTACATTTCACTGGTCGTCTGTTAAACGTTCTCGTCTGAAACGGCCTCCTCTGCTGGTTTGGAGTCTTCGACGGTTTCTGCAAACACCACAAGAAACAGCTTCAGTTCCTGACACACTTACAGACCGCTGATGGACCGCCAGATAATGTCCATTACTGAGACACTCCGCAAACCACAGCTCTCCACCAGAAATGGATTCATGACTCTCGCGGTCAGATAGATGGACGGCTGCTTGGTTTTTCTGTCAAACTTCTTTCAGTTTTTATACACATGTTTATTGTACAGTTGCTGCCAACTCAACTACACCCTCATAACACATCCGGGTCTATTTTGACCCAGATGAGATACGTACATTTTGTTCCCTTCACTTTTTTTGGAAATTTTGATGCATCTCCTCCGGGTCCATAATGACCCGAACACAAAACATTTGACATTTTGTTTAAAATATGTGTTCCTTTACTGTGAAAGAAAATATTATAAACTTTTTTTAACAGTGTTTTGTGTTCGGGTCATTTTGACCCGGGTATGTATAGAGAACCATTGGGTGTCAAAAATACTTTTTGTAAAATTATCTATTAACATATATTAGTGTCAAAAAACTATTATAAAATATAATTGGCCTTTTCCCCATATCTCACACACTTTGAGATACATGAATATGTACGTCTATTGATGAACCACTGCAACCTGGTCGATCACTTTTTATCTGAAAGTGAACGTTTATACAAAGAGTGAAATGAGTTTATTTTGACTGAAAATCTTTCAGAATAAAATGTATGTTGTTCTGATGTTGTTAGAAATAAATAGGTTTCATAAATTTGCACAGTTTTTGAGAAAACACGAGTTATAAATTCAAAGGAGTTACACTAAATTCCATTCATTCCAGTGGGGTTAAAACTTCTCAGATTATCTGTTCTTATAAATTTCATACAATGATACATTCAAATAAAATTTCTCATCAGTATGACGGTGTGGTCCATGTGTAATTGAAATTTCAAAGAATCTCAAAGTTCTTTCATACTCTAAAAGCTTGTTTTTTAACTTATTCAAATTTTGTTCCAACCAAGAACAAATGGTTCTTTTAAGAACTGCTGAAAGGTTCTTTATGGGCATTGATGGGTTCCATGAAGAACAGTTAAGGTTCTTTAAAGTGGAAAAAGGTTCTTTAGATTTTTAAATGTTGAAGTGTGTTGACTGAAAGGTTCTTTGAGGAACCATAAATGTTTCTTCTATGGCGTTACGCTCTTCAAAATAAAGGTTCCAAAAGGGAGTTTTCCCAGCAATGCCATAGAAGAACACTTTTGGTTCTCCAAACAACCTTTGAGTGAACAGTTTTTAAAAGAAACTTGGCGTGAAGAACATGTTATATACGGTATCTGCTATAAAGAACCTTTTGTGGAATGGAAAGTTTCCACGGATGCTCAAGGTTCTTCACGGAACCACAGACGCCAATAAAGAAGCTTTATCTTGAGGAGTGTACGGCCTTCATGTTCATGCCTCACATGATGTTTTGTAAGAATTACTCTCCACACTCACACTGAAGATCTCAAACTGAGTGTCTGTGTTTTTCAGACGCACCTTTTTTGTCTATTTGGTCTGTCTCCTGGCTCTCGGCGGCGTCAGGCACATCGGCTTGTTTGGATTCCTCCTTCTCCTCCTCTTTCTTCTCCTCCTTCTGTGCGTTTACATCGTGGGCGGGGTTCTCGGCCACCGTGTTCTCCGCCTCTTTTGGCTTCTCCGCCTCCTGCTCCTGCGCCTCCTCTTTAGCGGGCGTGTCCGAGGGGGCGGAGTCAGCAGCTGCTGTGGGTGGGGCTTCAGCTGCGGGCGAGTTGGGCTGCTCAGCCGGTTTGCTCTCTTCTTCTGTTTCCGTGGAAACCTCGGCCGGTTTCTCCTCGGACGGAGAGACTCGCTCCTTCTTCTCCTCCTCCTCAGCCTCGGCGGACTCATCCGGAGCGGCGTCGTTCTCCTCGTCTTTCTCTCCGTCCTTCATCTTTTTCCGGGTGATGTGTCCGCGGAAGCTGGCCTGGATCTTGGTGGCGGCCTTGTGGGCGTTCTCCTCGGGTTTGGTTCCATCCTGCTTGATCTCCTGATCGGCCTCTTCATTCTTCTCAACCTGAGACCAGAAACACAAGACCATCAGTATCTCCTCAAACAATAACGTACGTCATGTGTCTGTGACTTTGAACCAGATGTCTTATTAATTATACAGATAATTCAGGGTGAGTAAATCATAACAGAAGTTTAATTTTTGGGTGAACTATCCCTTTAAGCTGAAATAGAGATAACTATGGAAGCTTGTTGTAATTGCAATTGTTCAGAGTCAGAGCTGCTCATATAAACTCAGAATTGCAAGATATAAAGTCAAAAACATAGTCCACCTTGTAAGATAAAAAGTTGCAAGCACCTTTTGTTATTTTTTTTATTCCATGAAACAGGCTTCCATAGAAAACTGACCATTCGAACTAAGCTTGTGTAGAAACAACTGGACACACGGATCCAGAGCAACTGATCAGCTACATTTACATTCAAGCATTTTGCAGATGATTTATCCAAAGCAACTTACAATAGAGTAGCAATTCATCAGAGCCAGCAATATTCACAGCATACAGCTCCACGTTTATCAGAAAGCTCGATTAGTACGAGTGAAATGCAGAGAAGAGAGAAGAGAAGAGATATTTACACTTTGGTTCTAATGCTACCAACCCCCAGCGAGCGACTGAAGGAAAGTAACTTCCCATCAGGCATCTGGACGTATGATCACCATGCTTTAATTGAATGAGCATTAGAGCTTTCAGACTGAGAGTGATTTAATGAATCTGGATCTAGAGCTCAGAAGGACGTTCATCTGCTGCAATCCCACGATTACAAGCGTCTCATCTTCACTAACCAGAGCACAAGTGGGAAAACTCTCCGTCTCTGTCTTTAATTAGTTTCTAAAAACCTGATTCTGAGGAGGTGAATGTTTTGATATGGCTGTAATTATAATCACAGGTGGATCTTGAGACATTTATCACATTTATCTGTGATGGACAGACACGCACTGAATCAGACGCCTGAGAACTGAATGAGACGCATCCAGACGTGATTAAAGCCATCAGCGCTGGAGCTCAGGCTGAGGTCAGGTCTCTCAGGATCACACACTCTTCTGCTCTGGACCAGCATCAAATATAATTAAACTTGTTCATATCAGGGATAAATATCAGCTTAACATGGCAAAGCTAAAGCAAAGCACCTGTCAGGATAAGAAAGAGTGATGTCTGACCGGAGAATCAGGGAGAAAGACTCAATATTTACCTTGTCCATCAGTGTCCAGGGAGGCTTTTGTCCACCGAGGGCCTTTTAATTTAACACTGAAATGTGTCTAATGAAAAAAGCAAGCATAAAATGAAAAAAAATGTGTAAAAGTGACATATCATGCATGACAAACACATTCATATAACAAACTTAAAAGTACCTTGAAGCAGATGAAAATTAAATCATAAATGCAAAATTAAAATCTAGTGAACGGAAGCCAAAGTAATGACATAATGCAAGATGAAGGCAATTTCATTTGGAAACACTTTTTCATTTATACATTCAATCTGCAAATGGACTGCAGAAAACGCTGTCATTTCTGCATATGCATGAGGATTTATTCTGCTGCGGCCCGACCGTTTGAGCGGCAGTTTATACATCATCTGTTCTGATATTTAACCTCAACCCTGTGCAACTGTACTACAATCAATATCCGCCAATAAACACATCTCCAGCTGTCAGACCCACTGATATTTGACCCGTCCAGATGATGAGGCATCATTCATCTGCATCTGCGTGTGTTTTCAGGGTTAATCAAGTGATTTACTGAATGAGTGTCCAGTGCAGTACGCTGCAGGTGCAGAAAGAGAGGAAGCAGATTCACTCAGCATCTGATGATGGCGCTGTGATGGTCAACAGGTGTCACACACACACTCACTCACACTCACACTCACACACACACACACACACACACACACGCTCACACACACACACACACACTCACACACACACACACACACGCTCACACTCACACACACACACAGACACTCACTC